>NC_134825.1:118641091-118746710 GCF_004210375.1 Tachypleus tridentatus
GAAGAAGTTTACCTTGTGTGAGAGGTATGTTAGAAGAAGTTTACCTTGTGTGAGAGGTATGTTAGAAGAAGTTTACCTTGTGTGAGAGGTATGTTAGAAGAAGTTTACCTTGTGTGAGAGGTATGTTAGAAGAAGTTTACCTTGTGTGAGAGGTATGTTAGAAGAAGTTTACCTTGTGTGAGAGGTATGTTAGAAGAAGTTTACCTTGTGTGAGAGGTATGTTAGAAGAAGTTTACCTTGTGTGAGAGGTATGTTAGAAGAAGTTTACCTTGTGTGAGAGGTATGTTAGAAGAAGTTTACCTTGTGTGAGAGGTATGTTAGAAGAAGTTTACCTTGTGTGAGAGGTATGTTAGAAGAAGTTTACCTTGTGTGAGAGGTATGTTAGAAGAAGTTTACCTTGTGTGAGAGGTATGTTAGAAGAAGTTTACCTTGTGTGAGAGGTATGTTAGAAGAAGTTTACCTTGTGTGAGAGGTATGTTAGAAGAAGTTTACCTTGTGTGAGAGGTATGTTAGAAGAAGTTTACCTTGTGTGAGAGGTATGTTAGAAGAAGTTTACCTTGTGTGAGAGGTATGTTAGAAGAAGTTTACCTTGTGTGAGAGGTATGTTAGAAGAAGTTTACCTTGTGTGAGAGGTATGTTAGAAGAAGTTTACCTTGTGTGAGAGGTATGTTAGAAGAAGTTTACCTTGTGTGAGAGGTATGTTAGAAGAAGTTTACCTTGTGTGAGAGGTATGTTAGAAGAAGTTTACCTTGTGTGAGAGGTATGTTAGAAGAAGTTTACCTTGTGTGAGAGGTATGTTAGAAGAAGTTTACCTTGTGTGAGAGGTATGTTAGAAGAAGTTTACCTTGTGTGAGAGGTATGTTAGAAGAAGTTTACCTTGTGTGAGAGGTATGTTAGAAGAAGTTTACCTTGTGTGAGAGGTATGTTAGAAGAAGTTTACCTTGTGTGAGAGGTATGTTAGAAGAAGTTTACCTTGTGTGAGAGGTATGTTAGAAGAAGTTTACCTTGTGTGAGAGGTATGTTAGAAGAAGTTTACCTTGTGTGAGAGGTATGTTAGAAGAAGTTTACCTTGTGTGAGAGGTATGTTAGAAGAAGTTTACCTTGTGTGAGAGGTATGTTAGAAGAAGTTTACCTTGTGTGAGAGGTATGTTAGAAGAAGTTTACCTTGTGTGAGAGGTATGTTAGAAGAAGTTTACCTTGTGTGAGAGGTATGTTAGAAGAAGTTTACCTTGTGTGAGAGGTATGTTAGAAGAAGTTTACCTTGTGTGAGAGGTATGTTAGAAGAAGTTTACCTTGTGTGAGAGGTATGTTAGAAGAAGTTTACCTTGTGTGAGAGGTATGTTAGAAGAAGTTTACCTTGTGTGAGAGGTATGTTAGAAGAAGTTTACCTTGTGTGAGAGGTATGTTAGAAAGAAGTTTACCTTGTGTGAGAGGTATGTTAGAAGAAGTTTACCTTGTGTGAGAGGTATGTTAGAAGAAGTTTACCTTGTGTGAGAGGTATGTTAGAAGAAGTTTACCTTGTGTGAGAGGTATGTTAGAAGAAGTTTACCTTGTGTGAGAGGTATGTTAGAAGAAGTTTACCTTGTGTGAGAGGTATGTTAGAAGAAGTTTACCTTGTGTGAGAGGTATGTTAGAAGAAGTTTACCTTGTGTGAGAGGTATGTTAGAAGAAGTTTACCTTGTGTGAGAGGTATGTTAGAAGAAGTTTACCTTGTGTGAGAGGTATGTTAGAAGAAGTTTACCTTGTGTGAGAGGTATGTTAGAAGAAGTTTACCTTGTGTGAGAGGTATGTTAGAAGAAGTTTACCTTGTGTGAGAGGTATGTTAGAAGAAGTTTACCTTGTGTGAGAGGTATGTTAGAAGAAGTTTACCTTGTGTGAGAGGTATGTTAGAAGAAGTTTACCTTGTGTGAGAGGTATGTTAGAAGAAGTTTACCTTGTGTGAGAGGTATGTTAGAAGAAGTTTACCTTGTGTGAGAGGTATGTTAGAAGAAGTTTACCTTGTGTGAAGAGGTATGTTAGAAGAAGTTTACCTTGTGTGAGAGGTATGTTAGAAGAAGTTTACCTTGTGTGAGGAGGTATGTTAGAAGAAGTTTACCTTGTGTGAGAGGTATGTTAGAAGAAGTTTACCTTGTGTGAGAGGTATGTTAGAAGAAGTTTACCTTGTGTGAGAGGTATGTTAGAAGAAGTTTACCTTGTGTGAGAGGTATGTTAGAAGAAGTTTACCTTGTGTGAGAGGTATGTTAGAAGAAGTTTACCTTGTGTGAGAGGTATGTTAGAAGAAGTTTACCTTGTGTGAGAGGTATGTTAGAAGAAGTTTACCTTGTGTGAGAGGTATGTTAGAAGAAGTTTACCTTGTGTGAGAGGTATGTTAGAAGAAGTTTACCTTGTGTGAGAGGTATGTTAGAAGAAGTTTACCTTGTGTGAGAGGTATGTTAGAAGAAGTTTACCTTGTGTGAGAGGTATGTTAGAAGAAGTTTACCTTGTGTGAGAGGTATGTTAGAAGAAGTTTACCTTGTGTGAGAGGTATGTTAGAAGAAGTTTACCTTGTGTGAGAGGTATGTTAGAAGAAGTTTACCTTGTGTGAGAGGTATGTTAGAAGAAGTTTACCTTGTGTGAGAGGTATGTTAGAAGAAGTTTACCTTGTGTGAGAGGTATGTTAGAAGAAGTTTACCTTGTGTGAGAGGTATGTTAGAAGAAGTTTACCTTGTGTGAGAGGTATGTTAGAAGAAGTTTACCTTGTGTGAGAGGTATGTTAGAAGAAGTTTACCTTGTGTGAGAGGTATGTTAGAAGAAGTTTACCTTGTGTGAGAGGTATGTTAGAAGAAGTTTACCTTGTGTGAGAGGTATGTTAGAAGAAGTTTACCTTGTGTGAGAGGTATGTTAGAAGAAGTTTACCTTGTGTGAGAGGTATGTTAGAAGAAGTTTACCTTGTGTGAGAGGTATGTTAGAAGAAGTTTACCTTGTGTGAGAGGTATGTTAGAAGAAGTTTACCTTGTGTGAGAGGTATGTTAGAAGAAGTTTACCTTGTGTGAGAGGTATGTTAGAAGAAGTTTACCTTGTGTGAGAGGTATGTTAGAAGAAGTTTACCTTGTGTGAGAGGTATGTTAGAAGAAGTTTACCTTGTGTGAGAGGTATGTTAGAAGAAGTTTACCTTGTGTGAGAGGTATGTTAGAAGAAGTTTACCTTGTGTGAGAGGTATGTTAGAAGAAGTTTACCTTGTGTGAGAGGTATGTTAGAAGAAGTTTACCTTGTGTGAGAGGTATGTTAGAAGAAGTTTACCTTGTGTGAGAGGTATGTTAGAAGAAGTTTACCTTGTGTGAGAGGTATGTTAGAAGAAGTTTACCTTGTGTGAGAGAGGTATGTTAGAAGAAGTTTACCTTGTGTGAGAGGTATGTTAGAAGAAGTTTACCTTGTGAGAGGAGGTATGTTAGAAGAAGTTTACCTTGTGTGAGAGGTATGTTAGAAGAAGTTTACCTTGTGTGAGAGGTATGTTAGAAGAAGTTTACCTTGTGTGAGAGGTATGTTAGAAGAAGTTTACCTTGTGTGAGAGGTATGTTAGAAGAAGTTTACCTTGTGTGAGAGGTATGTTAGAAGAAGTTTACCTTGTGTGAGAGGTATGTTAGAAGAAGTTTACCTTGTGTGAGAGGTATGTTGGAAGAAGTTTACCTTGTGTGAGAGGTATGTTAGAAGTTTACCTTGTGTGAGAGGTATGTCAGAAGAAGTTTACCTTGTGTGAGAGGTATGTTAGAAGAAGTTTACCTTGTGTGAGAGGTATGTTAGAAGAAGTTTACCTTGTGTGAGGAGGTATGTTAGAAGAAGTTTACCTTGTGTGAGAGGTATGTTAGAAGAAGTTTACCTTGTGTGAGAGGTATGTTAGAAGAAGTTTACCTTGTGTGAGAGGTATGTTAGAAGAAGTTTACCTTGTGTGAGAGGTATGTTAGAAGAAGTTTACCTTGTGTGAGAGGTATGTTAGAAGAAGTTTACCTTGTGTGAGAGGTATGTTAGAAGAAGTTTACCTTGTGTGAGAGGTATGTTAGAAGAAGTTTACCTTGTGTGAGAGGTATGTTAGAAGAAGTTTACCTTGTGTGAGAGGTATGTTAGAAGAAGTTTACCTTGTGTGAGAGGTATGTTAGAAGAAGTTTACCTTGTGTGAGAGGTATGTTAGAAGAAGTTTACCTTGTGTGAGAGGTATGTTAGAAGAAGTTTACCTTGTGTGAGAGGTATGTTAGAAGAAGTTTACCTTGTGTGAGAGGTATGTTAGAAGAAGTTTACCTTGTGTGAGAGGTATGTTAGAAGAAGTTTACCTTGTGTGAGAGGTATGTTAGAAGAAGTTTACCTTGTGTGAGAGGTATGTTAGAAGAAGTTTACCTTGTGTGAGAGGTATGTTAGAAGAAGTTTACCTTGTGTGAGAGGTATGTTAGAAGAAGTTTACCTTGTGTGAGAGGTATGTTAGAAGAAGTTTACCTTGTGTGAGAGGTATGTTAGAAGAAGTTTACCTTGTGTGAGAGGTATGTTAGAAGAAGTTTACCTTGTGTGAGAGGTATGTTAGAAGAAGTTTACCTTGTGTGAGAGGTATGTTAGAAGAAGTTTACCTTGTGTGAGAGGTATGTTAGAAGAAGTTTACCTTGTGTGAGAGGTATGTTAGAAGAAGTTTACCTTGTGTGAGAGGTATGTTAGAAGAAGTTTACCTTGTGTGAGAGGTATGTTAGAAGAAGTTTACCTTGTGTGAGAGGTATGTTAGAAGAAGTTTACCTTGTGTGAGAGGTATGTTAGAAGAAGTTTACCTTGTGTGAGAGGTATGTTAGAAGAAGTTTACCTTGTGTGAGAGGTATGTTAGAAGAAGTTTACCTTGTGTGAGAGGTATGTTAGAAGAAGTTTACCTTGTGTGAGAGGTATGTTAGAAGAAGTTTACCTTGTGTGAGAGGTATGTTAGAAGAAGTTTACCTTGTGTGAGAGGTATGTTAGAAGAAGTTTACCTTGTGTGAGAGGTATGTTAGAAGAAGTTTACCTTGTGTGAGAGGTATGTTAGAAGAAGTTTACCTTGTGTGAGAGGTATGTTAGAAGAAGTTTACCTTGTGTGAGAGGTATGTTAGAAGAAGTTTACCTTGTGTGAGAGGTATGTTAGAAGAAGTTTACCTTGTGTGAGAGGTATGTTAGAAGAAGTTTACCTTGTGTGAGGAGGTATGTTAGAAGAAGTTTACCTTGTGTGAGAGGTATGTTAGAAGAAGTTTACCTTGTGTGAGAGGTATGTTAGAAGAAGTTTACCTTGTGTGTGAAGAGGTATGTTAGAAGAAGTTTACCTTGTGTGAGGAGGTATGTTAGAAGAAGTTTACCTTGTGTGAGAGGTATGTTAGAAGAAGTTTACCTTGTGTGAGAGGTATGTTAGAAGAAGTTTACCTTGTGTGAGAGGTATGTTAGAAGAAGTTTACCTTGTGTGAGAGGTATGTTAGAAGAAGTTTACCTTGTGTGAGAGGTATGTTAGAAGAAGTTTACCTTGTGTGAGAGGTATGTTAGAAGAAGTTTACCTTGTGTGAGAGGTATGTTAGAAGAAGTTTACCTTGTGTGAGAGGTATGTTAGAAGAAGTTTACCTTGTGTGAGAGGTATGTTAGAAGAAGTTTACCTTGTGTGAGAGGTATGTTAGAAGAAGTTTACCTTGTGTGAGAGGTATGTTAGAAGAAGTTTACCTTGTGTGAGGAGGTATGTTAGAAGAAGTTTACCTTGTGTGAGAGGTATGTTAGAAGAAGTTTACCTTGTGTGAGAGGTATGTTAGAAGAAGTTTACCTTGTGTGAGAGGTATGTTAGAAGAAGTTTACCTTGTGTGAGAGGTATGTTAGAAGAAGTTTACCTTGTGTGAGAGGTATGTTAGAAGAAGTTTACCTTGTGTGAGAGGTATGTTAGAAGAAGTTTACCTTGTGTGAGAGGTATGTTAGAAGAAGTTTACCTTGTGTGAGAGGTATGTTAGAAGAAGTTTACCTTGTGTGAGAGGTATGTTAGAAGAAGTTTACCTTGTGTGAGAGGTATGTTAGAAGAAGTTTACCTTGTGTGAGAGGTATGTTAGAAGAAGTTTACCTTGTGTGAGAGGTATGTTAGAAGAAGTTTACCTTGTGTGAGGGTATGTTAGAAGAAGTTTACCTTGTGTGAGAGGTATGTTAGAAGAAGTTTACCTTGTGTGAGAGGTATGTTAGAAGAAGTTTACCTTGTGTGAGAGGTATGTTAGAAGAAGTTTACCTTGTGTGAGAGGTATGTTAGAAGAAGTTTACCTTGTGTGAGAGGTATGTTAGAAGAAGTTTACCTTGTGTGAGAGGTATGTTAGAAGAAGTTTACCTTGTGTGAGAGGTATGTTAGAAGAAGTTTACCTTGTGTGAGAGGTATGTTAGAAGAAGTTTACCTTGTGTGAGAGGTATGTTAGAAGAAGTTTACCTTGTGTGAGAGGTATGTTAGAAGAAGTTTACCTTGTGTGAGAGGTATGTTAGAAGAAGTTTACCTTGTGTGAGAGGTATGTTAGAAGAAGTTTACCTTGTGTGAGGTAGGTATGTTAGAAGAAGTTTACCTTGTGTGAGAGGTATGTTAGAAGAAGTTTACCTTGTGTGAGAGGTATGTTAGAAGAAGTTTACCTTGTGTGAGAGGGTATGTTAGAAGAAGTTTACCTTGTGTGAGAGGTATGTTAGAAGAAGTTTACCTTGTGTGAGAGGTATGTTAGAAGAAGTTTACCTTGTGTGAGAGGTATGTTAGAAGAAGTTTACCTTGTGTGAGAGGAGGTATGTTAGAAGAAGTTTACCTTGTGTGAGAGGTATGTTAGAAGAAGTTTACCTTGTGTGAGAGGTATGTTAGAAGAAGTTTACCTTGTGTGAGAGGTATGTTAGAAGAAGTTTACCTTGTGTGAGAGGTATGTTAGAAGAAGTTTACCTTGTGTGAGGTAGAAGAAGTTTACCTTGTGTATGTTAGAAGAAGTTTACCTTGTGTGAGAGGTATGTTAGAAGAAGTTTACCTTGTGTGAGAGGTATGTTAGAAGAAGTTTACCTTGTGTGAGAGGTATGTTAGAAGAAGTTTACCTTGTGTGAGAGGTATGTTAGAAGAAGTTTACCTTGTGTGAGAGGTATGTTAGAAGAAGTTTACCTTGTGTGAGAGGTATGTTAGAAGAAGTTTACCTTGTGTGAGGAGGTATGTTAGAAGAAGTTTACCTTGTGTGAGAGGTATGTTAGAAGAAGTTTACCTTGTGTGAGAGGTATGTTAGTTTTACCTTGAAGAGAGGTATGTTACCTTGTGTGAGAGGTATGTTAGAAGAAGTTTACCTTAGTGTGAGAGGTATGTTAGAAGAAGTTTACCTTGTGTGAGAGGTATGTTAGAAGAAGTTTACCTTGTGTGAGAGGTATGTTAGAAGAAGTTTACCTTGTGTGAGAGGTATGTTAGAAGAAGTTTACCTTGTGTGAGAGGTATGTTAGAAGAAGTTTACCTTGTGTGAGAGGTATGTTAGAAGAAGTTTACCTTGTGTGAGAGGTATGTTAGAAGAAGTTTACCTTGTGTGAGAGGTATGTTAGAAGAAGTTTACCTTGTGTGAGAGGTATGTTAGAAGAAGTTTACCTTGTGTGAGAGGTATGTTAGAAGAAGTTTACCTTGTGTGAGAGGTATGTTAGAAGAAGTTTACCTTGTGTGAGAGGTATGTTAGAAGAAGTTTACCCTTGTGTGTTAGAGAGGTATGTTAGAAGAAGTTTACCTTGTGTGAGAGGTATGTTAGAAGAAGTTTACCTTGTGTGAGAGGTATGTTAGAAGAAGTTTACCTTGTGTGAGAGGTATGTTAGAAGAAGTTTACCTTGTGTGAGAGGTATGTTAGAAGAAGTTTACCTTGTGTGAGAGGTATGTTAGAAGAAGTTTACCTTGTGTGAGAGGTATGTTAGAAGAAGTTTACCTTGTGTGAGAGGTATGTTAGAAGAAGTTTACCTTGTGTGAGAGGTATGTTAGAAGAAGTTTACCTTGTGTGAGAGGTATGTTAGAAGAAGTTTACCTTGTGTGAGAGGTATGTTAGAAGAAGTTTACCTTGTGTGAGAGGTATGTTAGAAGAAGTTTACCTTGTGTGAGAGGTATGTTAGAAGAAGTTTACCTTGTGTGAGAGGTATGTTAGAAGAAGTTTACCTTGTGTGAGAGGTATGTTAGAAGAAGTTTACCTTGTGTGAGAGGTATGTTAGAAGAAGTTTACCTTGTGTGAGGTAGGTATGTTAGAAGAAGTTTACCTTGTGTGAGAGGTATGTTAGAAGAAGTTTACCTTGTGTGAGAGGTATGTTAGAAGAAGTTTACCTTGTGTGAGAGGTATGTTAGAAGAAGTTTACCTTGTGTGAGAGGTATGTTAGAAGAAGTTTACCTTGTGTGAGAGGTATGTTAGAAGAAGTTTACCTTGTGTGAGAGGTATGTTAGAAGAAGTTTACCTTGTGTGAGAGGTATGTTAGAAGAAGTTTACCTTGTGTGAGAGGTATGTTAGAAGAAGTTTACCTTGTGTGAGAGGTATGTTAGAAGAAGTTTACCTTGTGTGAGAGGTATGTTAGAAGAAGTTTACCTTGTGTGAGAGGTATGTTAGAAGAAGTTTACCTTGTGTGAGAGGTATGTTAGAAGAAGTTTACCTTGTGTGAGAGGTATGTTAGAAAGAAGTTTACCTTGTGTGAGAGGTATGTTAGAAGAAGTTTACCTTGTGTGAGAGGTATGTTAGAAGAAGTTTACCTTGTGTGAGAGGTATGTTAGAAGAAGTTTACCTTGTGTGAGAGGTATGTTAGAAGAAGTTTACCTTGTGTGAGAGGTATGTTAGAAGAAGTTTACCTTGTGTGAGAGGTATGTTAGAAGAAGTTTACCTTGTGTGAGAGGTATGTTAGAAGAAGTTTACCTTGTGTGAGAGGTATGTTAGAAGAAGTTTACCTTGTGTGAGAGGTATGTTAGAAGAAGTTTACCTTGTGTGAGAGGTATGTTAGAAGAAGTTTACCTTGTGTGAGAGGTATGTTAGAAGAAGTTTACCTTGTGTGAGAGGTATGTTAGAAGAAGTTTACCTTGTGTGAGAGGTATGTTAGAAGAAGTTTACCTTGTGTGAGAGGTATGTTAGAAGAAGTTTACCTTGTGTGAGAGGTATGTTAGAAGAAGTTTACCTTGTGTGAGAGGTATGTTAGAAGAAGTTTACCTTGTGTGAGAGGTATGTTAGAAGAAGTTTACCTTGTGTGAGAGGTATGTTAGAAGAAGTTTACCTTGTGTGAGAGGTATGTTAGAAGAAGTTTACCTTGTGTGAGAGGTATGTTAGAAGAAGTTTACCTTGTGTGAGAGGTATGTTAGAAGAAGTTTACCTTGTGTGAGAGGTATGTTAGAAGAAGTTTACCTTGTGTGAGAGGTATGTTAGAAGAAGTTTACCTTGTGTGAGAGGTATGTTAGAAGAAGTTTACCTTGTGTGAGAGGTATGTTAGAAGAAGTTTACCTTGTGTGAGAGGTATGTTAGAAGAAGTTTACCTTGTGTGAGAGGTATGTTAGAAGAAGTTTACCTTGTGTGAGAGGTATGTTAGAAGAAGTTTACCTTGTGTGAGAGGTATGTTAGAAGAAGTTTACCTTGTGTGAGAGGTATGTTAGAAGAAGTTTACCTTGTGTGAGAGGTATGTTAGAAGAAGTTTACCTTGTGTGAGAGGTATGTTAGAAGAAGTTTACCTTGTGTGAGAGGTATGTTAGAAGAAGTTTACCTTGTGTGAGAGGTATGTTAGAAGAAGTTTACCTTGTGTGAGAGGTATGTTAGAAGAAGTTTACCTTGTGTGAGAGGTATGTTAGAAGAAGTTTACCTTGTGTGAGAGGTATGTTAGAAGAAGTTTACCTTGTGTGAGAGGTATGTTAGAAGAAGTTTACCTTGTGTGAGAGGTATGTTAGAAGAAGTTTACCTTGTGTGAGAGGTATGTTAGAAGAAGTTTACCTTGTGTGAGAGGTATGTTAGAAGAAGTTTACCTTGTGTGAGAGGTATGTTAGAAGAAGTTTACCTTGTGTGAGAGGTATGTTAGAAGAAGTTTACCTTGTGTGAGAGGTATGTTAGAAGAAGTTTACCTTGTGTGAGAGGTATGTTAGAAGAAGTTTACCTTGTGTGAGAGGTATGTTAGAAGAAGTTTACCTTGTGTGAGAGGTATGTTAGAAGAAGTTTACCTTGTGTGAGAGGTATGTTAGAAGAAGTTTACCTTGTGTGAGAGGTATGTTAGAAGAAGTTTACCTTGTGTGAGAGGTATGTTAGAAGAAGTTTACCTTGTGTGAGAGGTATGTTAGAAGAAGTTTACCTTGTGTGAGAGGTATGTTAGAAGAAGTTTACCTTGTGTTAGAGAGGTATGTTAGAAGAAGTTTACCTTGTGTGAGAGGTATGTTAGAAGAAGTTTACCTTGTGTGAGAGGTATGTTAGAAGAAGTTTACCTTGTGTGAGAGGTATGTTAGAAGAAGTTTACCTTGTGTGAGAGGTATGTTAGAAGAAGTTTACCTTGTGTGAGAGGTATGTTAGAAGAAGTTTACCTTGTGTGAGAGGTATGTTAGAAGAAGTTTACCTTGTGTGAGAGGTATGTTAGAAGAAGTTTACCTTGTGTGAGAGGTATGTTAGAAGAAGTTTACCTTGTGTGAGAGGGTATGTTAGAAGAAGTTTACCTTGTGTGAGAGGTATGTTAGAAGAAGTTTACCTTGTGTGAGAGGTATGTTAGAAGAAGTTTACCTTGTGTGAGAGGTATGTTAGAAGAAGTTTACCTTGTGTGAGAGGTATGTTAGAAGAAGTTTACCTTGTGTGAGAGGTATGTTAGAAGAAGTTTACCTTGTGTGAGAGGTATGTTAGAAGAAGTTTACCTTGTGTGAGAGGTATGTTAGAAGAAGTTTACCTTGTGTGAGAGGTATGTTAGAAGAAGTTTACCTTGTGTGAGAGGTATGTTAGAAGAAGTTTACCTTGTGTGAGAGGTATGTTAGAAGAAGTTTACCTTGTGTGAGAGGTATGTTAGAAGAAGTTTACCTTGTGTGAGAGGTATGTTAGAAGAAGTTTACCTTGTGTGAGAGGTATGTTAGAAGAAGTTTACCTTGTGTGAGAGGTATGTTAGAAGAAGTTTACCTTGTGTGAGAGGTATGTTAGAAGAAGTTTACCTTGTGTGAGAGGTATGTTAGAAGAAGTTTACCTTGTGTGAGAGGTATGTTAGAAGAAGTTTACCTTGTGTGAGAGGTATGTTAGAAGAAGTTTACCTTGTGTGAGAGGTATGTTAGAAGAAGTTTACCTTGTGTGAGAGGTATGTTAGAAGAAGTTTACCTTGTGTGAGAGGTATGTTAGAAGAAGTTTACCTTGTGTGAGAGGTATGTTAGAAGAAGTTTACCTTGTGTGAGAGGTATGTTAGAAGAAGTTTACCTTGTGTGAGAGGTATGTTAGAAGAAGTTTACCTTGTGTGAGAGGTATGTTAGAAGAAGTTTACCTTGTGTGAGAGGTATGTTAGAAGAAGTTTACCTTGTGTGAGAGGTATGTTAGAAGAAGTTTACCTTGTGTGAGAGGTATGTTAGAAGAAGTTTACCTTGTGTGAGAGGTATGTTAGAAGAAGTTTACCTTGTGTGAGAGGTATGTTAGAAGAAGTTTACCTTGTGTGAGAGGTATGTTAGAAGAAGTTTACCTTGTGTGAGAGGTATGTTAGAAGAAGTTTACCTTGTGTGAGAGAGGTATGTTAGAAGAAGTTTACCTTGTGTGAGAGGTATGTTAGAAGAAGTTTACCTTGTGTGAGAGGTATGTTAGAAGAAGTTTACCTTGTGTGAGAGGTATGTTAGAAGAAGTTTACCTTGTGTGAGAGGTATGTTAGAAGAAGTTTACCTTGTGTGAGAGGTATGTTAGAAGAAGTTTACCTTGTGTGAGAGGTATGTTAGAAGAAGTTTACCTTGTGTGAGAGGTATGTTAGAAGAAGTTTACCTTGTGTGAGAGGTATGTTAGAAGAAGTTTACCTTGTGTGAGAGGTATGTTAGAAGAAGTTTACCTTGTGTGAGAGGTATGTTAGAAGAAGTTTACCTTGTGTGAGAGGTATGTTAGAAGAAGTTTACCTTGTGTGAGAGGTATGTTAGAAGAAGTTTACCTTGTGTGAGAGGTATGTTAGAAGAAGTTTACCTTGTGTGAGAGGTATGTTAGAAGAAGTTTACCTTGTGTGAGAGGTATGTTAGAAGAAGTTTACCTTGTGTGAGAGGAACGTTAGAAGAAGTTTACCTTGTGTGAGAGGTATGTTAGAAGAAGTTTACCTTGTGTGAGAGGTACGTTAGAAGAAGTTTACCTTGTGTGAGAGGTATGTTAGAAGAAGTTTACCTTGTGTGAGAGGTATGTTAGAAGAAGTTTACCTTGTGTGAGAGGTATGTTAGAAGAAGTTTACCTTGTGTGAGGTAGGAAGAAGTTTATGTTAGAAGAATGTTTAGAAGTGTGTGTGAGGTATGTTAGAAGAAGTTTACCTTGTGTGAGAGGTATGTTAGAAGAAGTTTACCTTGTGTGAGAGGTATGTTAGAAGAAGTTTACCTTGTGTGAGAGGTATGTTAGAAGAAGTTTACCTTGTGTGAGAGGTATGTTAGAAGAAGTTTACCTTGTGTGAGAGGTATGTTAGAAGAAGTTTACCTTGTGTGAGAGGTATGTTAGAAGAAGTTTACCTTGTGTGAGAGGTATGTTAGAAGAAGTTTACCTTGTGTGAGAGGAACGTTAGAAGAAGTTTACCTTGTGTGAGAGGTATGTTAGAAGAAGTTTACCTTGTGTGAGAGGTATGTTAGAAGAAGTTTACCTTGTGTGAGAGGTAACGTTAGAAGAAGTTTACCTTGTGTGAGAGGTATGTTAGAAGAAGTTTACCTTGTGTGAGAGGTATGTTAGAAGAAGTTTACCTTGTGTGAGAGGTATGTTAGAAGAAGTTTACCTTGTGTGAGAGGTATGTTAGAAGAAGTTTACCTTGTGTGAGAGGTACGTTAGAAGAAGTTTACCTTGTGTGAGAGGTATGTTAGAAGAAGTTTACCTTGTGTGAGAGGTATGTTAGAAGAAGTTTACCTTGTGTGAGAGGTACGTTAGAAGAAGTTTACCTTGTGTGAGAGGTACGTTAGAAGAAGTTTACCTTGTGTGAGAGGTATGTTAGAAGAATATGTAAGACGATGCGTTATTTTCTCCATAGACATAAGCCCCCGGTGTCACAGCAGTATGTCTGCGGACATTCAGCACTAAAAACTCGGGTTATGATATCGTAGTGGGCAGAGAACAAATACACATTGTGTAGCTTTGTGCTTAACTTAAAAAAAGAAATCACACAAATAGTGCAATCTAAACACATTAAGCAACAAGTAAGGTAATAATGTGTTATAGTGATCTTTACCTGTTATATTTGATTTATCTATCTGTGTTTTAATAAATAATATAAATTAATAGCTGGATTACCAGTTACCTGGATAAAATTTACGTAAATCCATGATTAGTGAATTAATATTAGAAAATGAAAAGCTAATTCCTTAATATGTAATTGCTAGAAAAAGAAAGCCCATTAAAACTTCAAAATATGATACCTCAGTTTTATTTGTTTCTCCGTATAGATACCCAATCCATCAAGCGAAATTTGGTGGAGGTCCATTAACAAGGGGCGAAGTGGTGGTAAAATACGCTAAATCGCAAAATGCAAAACTGAACATTTATCTGTAACACTGCATGGACTTAATTTGTTCTTTGTTTTGAATTTCGCGCAAAGCTACTCGAGGGCTATCTGCTGTAGCTGTCCCTAATTTAGCAGTGTAAAATTAGAGGAATGGCAGCTAGTCATCATCACCCACCGCCAACTCTTAAACTATTCTCTTACCATCAAACAGTGGGATTTTCCGTCACATTACAACGCCCCCACGGCTGAAAAGGCAAGTATGTTTGGTGCGACGAATATTTAAACCCGCGTTCCTCAGATTACGAGTCAAACGCCTTACCCTATTGGTTCTTGCCGGATCTCATGGACTTAATAGCCCTCTATATCAATTTTGTGGAAGATTTATTTACACCCTGTGAAGCAGTTATATGGGCATACAACAGACCGTGGTATTATATTTATATACATTTGATGGTTATTTTATTTATCATGTGGATGTTTCTTTTTACTTCTTGATAAATGAACAAGGTGAAAAAAAATAGTTTTATTTCATCGCTTCAAATCTTTATTCATTCGGTCAAAGTTTTTTATTTCTGTTTAATTGTAACTTCTTTCTATGAAAACATTGCATAATGATAAATGAAAAATCACTTGTCCTAATGCTCTTCTTATGTGAAGTAAACAACAACACAAAGTAGTTTAAAAATGATATTTATTTCAAACTACGAAGTGGATCATTAGGCTCTTAGTGGATAGAATAATTGTTCTGCTTAATGGAAAAAATAATTTATCTTAAATTTTCTGAATGTTTTATAATACAGTGTGGTTAGTGATCAAATACGACCTCAAGAACACAATTCTCTTTGTGTGTATTATATAGTGGGCTGTTTTCTTTAAATGTAATTTTTTGCATAAGTAGATGTATCATAGAATTATACTTGTCTGAATTGGTATTATGATGGACGCATTATGTTTCTAAAATTTTCTGGTATAACTAAAGTTATCTAGATCTTACGTTAATGAGACTAATATATGTATGAAGCCATTTGTACTTTACGGGAATCTCACCGACCAATATTTTGTCGTTTCAAAATTTTATTTATGTATAAAGAATTTACTTATGAAATATTAAAAGCTTTTAGAAATTCTAAGGATGCATAGAAAAACGCATGACGTACGACTGTAATTTCCATTTATATTGAAGGGAACAATGGAAGATAAGTTAGAGATCTTTAAGTATAATGAAAATGGACTATTGAACATTTAATTGTCGAAATGACAGTCAATTAATTTGCACAATGCGAAGTTCGGGAAAAGCATCTAATGCTCACCCAATACAACTAAAAAGGTTTTTGATTAAAAAACATCAGTAAAAGAATCTCTATTAAAATTAATCTTCTTGTCAAATAGATACCCAGTGAAAACGTACAAACATTTTTACTTTAATTTTTCTTACGAAATTAAGTACAGTTTATAAAAATACCAATAAATATATGTAAAGAAGTGTTTTTTATAAAAAAAATTAAGTAAATGGTTAACATCAATCTTTCATATAAAGAGGTAGATCTAGGGATGGCTGATACCAATCCTTCAAAGAGGATGCAAAGGAGACATTAGAGATGGTGTGTGGATCATCTCTACGTTTTAAGTACAAAGTGTTTCTAAATGTAATATTCATTATATATCTATTATTGTTTTCCAGTTACATTCACCGTGTTCTTAAGTTGTTTTGTTTTGTTTCTTCAGAGAAACCCTGGATATCAGGAAACAAAGAATTAATTTCAAGAAGTAACAGTAACATGGTTTATATCTAGAATTGTGATTTTTTTATTTTAAATTACTAATAATTATTTATGATAGTTATAAAGTGGATATTCCGTTTGAAACTATGTCACCTCACTGAAAATAGTTCACAGAATTGTTTTGGTTTTTGAAAAGTAATAAAAAGAAAAAAGGATAAAAAACAAGAACTTCAAACTTATTCCTAAGATACAGACATATATATCCAGCTTATGACTTCGTCACTACCTAACTATTGTTATATAGGAGAAAACACTGTATTATAAAGTTCTGATGATCACATAAAGTGCTGACCTCTAGTAGGTATATAGAGAAATGTTTTTAAAATAGTAAAAGAGGTATTCTGTAATAAATATGTTTTCACACATAAAAAATGTTGTACCCGATAATTTATTAAGATAAATGTTCATAGCCTAAGCGAAAAATAATTGAAGATTGAAAATACGAGATTCGATACCTGTCAAGAGCAGAAATAGATTTATTTTTATTTTATTTCTTATATTATTATTCACTATTTCATTTTAGTACAATTTATTTTTAACAACAATTCCAAAGAATATTTTAACAGACACTTGCAGTAGAGTGATTATCATAAATTCTTTATTAAATTATATCTTAAGCCTAAATATATTATGAATGACTAGGAAATGCCCAAAATCAATTATTCAAATATATAATAACAAATATTCAATTTTATACCTAAAACGAAACAAGATAACTGAATCAATTTTGACATGATATAATTCAGATTACCTCCGCTAAATATGAATACTAACACCCATACTTGGTGTTGATTTTCTTTAAATAAAATGGTTAATATCTTTTAAAAGGTGGCTCTTTCAAAGATCAAATAACCCAGCTTGCCTCTTTTGGGTATGATTTGGTTTTGTTTTGAAATTCACGCAGAGCTACACGAGGCTATTTGCACTAGCCGTCCCTAATTTAGCAATGTAAGACTAGAGGTAAGGTAGCTAGACATCACCACCCACCGCCAACTCTTGGAATACCTTTTTACAAACGACAGTCACTTTATAACGCCCCCACGGATGAAAGGGCGAGCATGTTTGGTGCGACCGGGATTCGAACCTGCGACCGTCAGATTGCGAGTCAAGTTCCTTTACCACCTGGCCATGCCGAGGCCCTATTGTGTATCTGTGTGAATAAGAATAAATTATTCCAGAATTTGAGATATTTACTGATGTACAAATGTTGTCAACATTTTATGTTATATTTTATATTATATGTCATAAAAGATGTTATATTGCAGGAGCTTTGCACACTAATATTTTATTATTCGAAGTAATGTAGATTTGGTTGGTTTGTTAACATAACAACATTTAAAAATATACATATATATATATCACTTCACTAGTGATTATTTAGTGTTCGGTCTCTTGCTTGGGACTATCGTCATGTATATTGTAGAAAACATTTAAGTCTCTGTGTCACGTAAATAAAAATACAAAATATAAGTCAATACAGTGAGCCCCTACGGGGTGTACTTTTCACGAAATAAATTATACATTTTGATAATATGTGACAGACTCACGAACCGCATTATATTTATATTGTGAAAAGATAATGCATAGAAGAACTTTGTTTTTAGAATATGAGTTCATCTAGTTGAAATATTTCACCAGGAAACGTTATAGTGAAGGTTTAAAATTAATGTTGCAGAAATTGTTTACTAGATGGCAGCACAACTGAAACATTTATTGCGTGTTAAATGTATTTCTTTGATAACACATCAAATAACGTTAAAAAGTACTTTTTCATTATTCAGCGTTCAAAAACACTTCAAGATAAATAAATCTTGATAAAACACGATTTGAATTTAAATAAAAATTATATTATTTTATGTCATGTTCTAAACAACAGCTTCTGACAAGGTAATTTACTACCAAAGTGGTTTGAAATTCTAAACCCCGGTCGCACCAAACATACCCGCCATTTCAACCGTAAGGGCGTTATAAAGTGACGTTCAATCCCACTATTCGTTGGTAAAATAGTAGCCCAAAAGTTGGCGGTGGGTGGTGATGACTAGCTGCCTTCCCTCTAGTCTTACACTGCTAAATTAGGGACGGCTAGCGCAGATAGCCCTCGAGTAGCTTTGCGCGAATTTCAAAAAAACAAACAAAATTCTGAATCGAAATAACACAGTGAGAAATCATCACGTTCTATTTTTATTTCCAATTTATCGTCAGGAAACATAGGATTGAGAAGCTAAATATCTCTCGATTGTCTTCTGTTGCAAAATCGTTAGTATTTTTTGGTATAATTTAATATTATTTTTACTTTTTCTGCTGAACGTCGATTAGTAAAAGAACTTCGATACCTTTTACTGGTGAAGAAATGTAAGAGATACGACAGTGTAAGAATTTGTTGTTCCAGGATCATATCTTCTGATAATTTCCTTTCAACAGTTGACCCCCAGTGTCTCAGCGGTATGTCTGCAGACTTACAACGGTAGAAACTGGGTTTCGATACCCGTGGTGAACAGAGCACAGATAGCCCATTGTGCAGCTTTGTGCTTAATTCAAAACAATAACAACTTTCAACAGGTAACTAGAGCTACTTTGGTTTTATAGTAAGGTCATAGACTAGTTTTGTGATTCATATACTGTTATGTATATGGTTAGTAGATTTGGAAGTTTTTCAAGGTTTAATATTGAAAATTATTTCTAGGGTTATTCACATAACAAATCTCTACATTTACGTTTTTCCTTTCGTAATTATAATCATAACAAATTGCTTCATCTCACGTTAACTAATCACTCGTACGAGAGCTTAATTAACATGTTAATCTATACATATTAGCGTCATACCAGGTTTAATTATATATTCTATAGGGGTAGTTTTAATCATTCGTTTTCAAGTATGCTCTGGTGAGTATGATATATCAATATTTTAAGTGATTAAGAGTTTGCTAAAACGCATTAAAAATATAAAGGTCGGACCGTAATGCCTAGAAATAAAACCAACTATAAGTTTAATTAGTTAACATCAACAGAGAATTTTTGGACCAAAAATAATGTGCTATTGGTAGAGTCAATGCCTTATCTTGTTAGGTATATCTTCCGTGACCAAGCTGGTAAAGATAACTTCTCTTTATAACCTCTAATTTATTTTGTAAAGAACAAGCTAAAATTTAGAATTATTTTGTACATAGGTATATACAGGGCGTTGCAAACGTTCGTATAGCAGTTTTTGATTAGAAATTGAAATTCAGTTTAAGGAAATCTCAATATGCCACGTATAACTATTCTGATAATTAAGTCAAAACCTTCTTGTTCTTAAAAAATATTTATATTCTCAGAATACTTAAGAAATCTACTAGTTCAGTTACTAATGTATTAATTGTTTGTTTTTGTTACCTTTCAATTAGCAAGACACTTGTTTTTTCTAGTTTTGAATGTTTTATTTTACAATTAGAAATTTGTATACCAGTATTTTTTTATATAAAAGTGATCCGTAGGTGGTAAAGTGATGGTCTACTGCATAATTTTTGGGCATATATTTGCAAGAATATTGTTTTACTTTAATATATTTGTTCATACTGTAATTTATTCAAATTTTACATTTTTTTACATAAGCCTTGAATTGTAATTGCAGTAATAAATAACAAATAATTCAGGTAATTTCACGAAGTAATTGTTTGTTTATAAATTAAGTTAACTAATCTATATCTCAGATAAATTAGACATTACATTTTACTTACTTACTTACTTATGTATCCTGGTGATATCTGAACCCAGCTGAATGTACTTATTTCAACCACTTTAGGAAAGTTAAGTTTCCTACAAACAAATCATTTGAGTTTGTTGAGTATGTAAATTAAAAATAACGTTCTTAAAGTTAAACATTATTAAATAGCTAATAGACTGGAGGCAAAACGAAAATTCTGTATTTGGAAATTGTGGCTTAAGACTGTTGGATGTATAGGCACGTATTAGACTCACGAAGGAAATGCACTTTTTTTAACTTGTGTGTAAAACATTTCTTCCATATAACCTTTCCTTAGATTAATTATCTTTTAGCTACGTGCCAGCTTTGTTAATCAAACTTGTTTCATATCTTCTCATTTCTCTGAGTTATTCGTCTTACATGCTCAACAGTGAGGTTCCGTAATCTCTTGTAGTTTAAATTAATTTTCTACCCTTTATGCTTTGTATATTCAAATAATGTTTTTGTATTCGCATACTTACAGAATATTATAGCTCCAGGACAATCAAAACTAATATTTTATTGTTGGTCTAGGTCCTCGACGAGCTAATTAATTCTGACTTGATACTGTTACACTTTCTTAAGCTAGCTCACTTGGTTGGTCTCACGCCGTTTATAAGCTGACTTTTTATCGGCGAAGATGTTTAATGTCCTCCTAGAAACACTAACATCAGAATTTAATTCACTGAAGTTAAACGGTTGATAATGCTTGAAATATATATACATATAAACGTTCTTAGTCGAATTGTGTTGTTTTCTGATTCAGAAGTGTTAATCACAATTATAGCTGTCGAAACTTGTAGTATACTGACTGCAGCTGACCAACAATACTCAACCGTCTCTTGGCGCGACGAATTATAAACCTTTACGCGACGTTTCCGAAAGTTCACTTGGCAATAATACTGTCAATAACTAGTATTACATACGCACCTTGTACAATGTTGATTCTTGTACTCGAGAATCTTCTATAAATTTAGAGAACCGGAGAGACTTGCACAATACACATTTAACAATAGAAGTTACATGCGTTTATAAATACATATTTAGCTGAAAAAAAAACACCTCAAAATAAATATATAATAGTGAATTTGTTACAGAATAAAAAAACGTAATTCATTATTTACTAATACCAAATTCAAATTTAATTAAAATCAAGTTGTACACAACATGCTAAATAATAACACTGTGTATAAATAGTTCTATTTCAGTTAACACATTGCTCAAGCATTAGAAATGCATAAGCCGCTTTATAAAACTATTCAGTATGTCTCAGCTTATTATTATTTATGAGCGTATTATTCTGAATATGCGAAAACGTTTTCAGCAACATGTTAATTATTATATAATAATTCACTCATCAATTTTATTAGTCACATTCATAGCAACTCTTCTGAAAGAAAAAAAAACATTTTTATTTTTTCTATATTAATTCATAGTAACCAAGAATCAAATATCAAGGGCCCGGCATGGTCAAGGGTGTTAAGGCATGAGACTCGTAATCTGAAGGTCGCGGGTTCGCACCCCGGTCGGGCCAAACATACTCGCCCTTTCAGCCGTGGGAGCATTATAATGTGACAGTCAATCCCACTATTCGTTGGTAAAAGAGTAGCCCAAGAGTTGGCGGTGGGTGGTGATGACCAGCTGCCTTCCCTCTAGTCTTACACTGCTAAATTAGGGACGGCTAGCACAGATAGCCCTCGAGTAGCTTTGTGCAAAATTCCAAAACAAACAAACAAACAAATCAAATATCAGTGTGTTTTCACTATAACTTGATTACTATATGTTAACTACTAGAGCATATAACAATCAAACGCGGTCAGTTTTATCTCTCTCAAATCAGCTCATTTTATTATTTCAATATTGAATTATTTTTCATGCATCAATTTCATTAAAAATTATTTTCTTTACACTAAAGGATTGAAGTTTTTTGTAGATGTCTTCGCCCAGGAAAAAAAATTAAAAATGTCTACACCTAGTATTGTTTCAAACTCGTAACCGGATTACTAAGTAATTAGACCCTTATAAAACGTTTATTTAATGTGAGATTGCAATATATATACAGAAGAATGCCAAAGGCACTGGAACAGTGACCGAAATTTCGCAGTAAATATTCTAATGCGGTAAACAACCCCAGTATTAGTATGTACGTTTAATCATGTATTATTTTTGCTAGATTAATTTTATTCACTTTAGGCAACGTTCATCGTTTAATAAATAAATCAGTAGAGCTATGATGTCATATCTATGTTAATGCTGTCAGTAAGTTCATCAACAATGGAAGTTGTCTTCGTCCAATAGAAGACGTAAACATAAAACAGCTATATATAAGAAACTTTAAACCCAAATGAAACACGATGAGATAAATCAAGCCAAAAATCAACTCACGTGCTACGCGTGATGAGTGTTTTTGGATAAAAATAATCCTGACAATTGAATGTTGTCTCGGTCGACACACTTCTGTGGCTTCAAATTCCTGGAGGCAAGTTATTTTAATGTGAACCCTCAGGATCAATAGGTTGGTCATAGTGGCTAGGTCCAATTGAGAATATGCATTGAATTTGTCCTTTAGATGGTGCTTGAACATAGTTCCCATAACCTTCTTGTATTGCTAGTTTATCACCTTTTTCAGATCTATGATGGGTGAGTTCAGAAGAAAATGAATCACTTCATTTCTGCCTTGAAGAAACTCTGAATCAAAAACTTGACTCATGATTAGTCATGAGTTCTTTCTGTGTCTAACATGTTGATAATCTGTTTCGTGTCTAGGGAAAAAATGTCGCCATTATTCATTCAGAAGGACTGCTAACAAACTTAAGGGGAATGAACTTCGCAAAATCTTGGCCTAATGATGATGAACTATTTTTACCTATCAGGCAGAACGTAGCCACTATCAGCCAGAACGTAACAACTATCAGGCAGAACGTAACAACTATCAGGCAGAACGTAACCGCTATCAGGCAGAACGTAGCCACTATCAGGCAGAACGTAGCCACTATCAGGCAGAACGTAACCACTGTCAGGCAGAACGTAACCACTATCAGGCAGAACGTAACCACCCTTTAGACCTGCTACTGTCTCCATTTCATTTTTTTCAAAAGCTTTAATGGACATAGAGTTTACCATTTTGCGTTCATACAAACAGGAAGGTTACATCATCTATGTTCAAATAATATTATTTCGTTTTAACCTCAACGCAGAAGAGATTATCTATCCATCCACATATTCACTTAATGTTCTTCTATATATTTCTTGGAAGTAAACAGCAATCAATGTCAGAAATCCATACCATAAACTAAGTATATTAATTTGGGTATTGGAGAAGAAATGCTTTTCATAATCATGTCACTGCTAGTCAACAGTCTGCACGAACTGTGATTGATTGAATGTTTTAAGCAACTTTAATTAACACATCCAATAAAATTACGTTTTTCATTCTACACTTAAATGAACAACTGACTGATTAGAAGCATGTTAGGATGAGAGCTTGAAGTGTTTCTCTTAAGGTAACCCTTACCTTGAAATATTGTTGTAAACTCAATGTTAAAACCCTAATATTTCTTATGGGAGAGAAAAAATATAAAGCAAATTTATGGTTTTAACTAATTTCTGACGTATTTCCTTATGCTATATTAACGATATTATATAAGTTTTTAACCTGATGGACAAGAGTAGTGGTCAGTTTGCTGGAAACTATCAGAATCCTTGGTATTTTCTTTATCAATTTTTCAATTCCTACATGTGATTGAAGAATAGGACAGATACATTGTATTATTATATAAAAAATACAATATAAAGGCTAGTTTATTGTATATTGGTGTTTTAACAATTAACTTTCTTATCTGTACTGAGATCCCTTACTTTAAATTCAGCTTATTCTATTATAGATATAGGTACATTGTAAATTGGCCCTTGTAATCTAAAGATCGCGGATTCGAATCCTAGTCACACCAAACATGTTCGCCTTTTCAGCTGTAGGGGTGTTATAAAGTAACAGTCAATCCCACTATTTGTTGACAAAAGAGTAGCCCAAGAATTGGCGATGGGTGATGATGACTGATTGCCTTCCCTCTAGTATTGCACTGCTAAACTAGGGACAGCTAGGCAGATAGGCCTCGTGTAGCTGTTACATTGGTACAAACCAATGGTAGAATTTTATTTTCAAAAAGCCTCAAAGATAAACATCCAAAGGCGTGAATCGAAGAAACTCATAAGAAGTTGATTTTGTTTTAAATTTGCAACACATTAACACATAATAATAAAAATACTTAACTTATATAAAAATTGCAGGTTCTTTGCAATATATCTTATTTTGGATTTTCAATTTTGTTTCTGATATATTCATTTTGCGACATCGTATACACGATAGCGATGAAATAATTTAGCCACAAAACAGGGTACTCATTAAAAATTTAGTTGATAAAGAAATAATATTTTATATATTTTATGAAATAAAGTTTGTTTAAATTGTTTGAGTTGCTTTTTAACTCAAGTGAAATTCAGCACACACGCGTCGAGAATCATCACTACGTGAGTTTTTAATATTAGCTGAACAATAATGAATCTTTTTATTGTGTCACTTTGTCATCTAGTAAGATACAAGACGCTGAGAGTTCGCCCAATAAAATATTCACTAGTCTTCTGTAGTAACGATTAATAATCCGCGAAAAGAATGACATCTTGTCTGTTGCCACGAGGGAGAAAGATGTATTCAACATTCGGAGTGACTTACTATAACCTCTTAACCCTTCTTTAATATGTTACTAATTAGTATACTGACCTTGTATATGTGACTTTCTAATAAGCTACCTCGTTCGTGATTATTGGTAGGCCCGGTATGGCCAAGCGTGTTAAGGCGTGCGACTCGTAATCTGAGGGTCGCGGGTTCACATCCCCTTCGCGCCAAACATGCTCGCCCTTTCACCCGTGGGGGCGTTATAATATGACGGTTAATCCCACTATTCGTTGTTAAAATAGTATCCCAAAAGTTGGCGGTGGGTGGTGATGACTAGCTGCTTTCCCTCTAGTCTTACACTGGTAAATTAGGGACGGCTAGCGCAGATAGCCCTTCAAAAACTAAGTAGTTAAAGATCTTTGTATAGAGTATCTAATACCTCACTAAAAATTAGAAAAAAATAAAAATTGAAAATTGACAGGCAGGTGATATTAACTAGCGTAAAGTTTTAGGAGAACATGAGACCTATTGGTCCATCTTTACTGTTCCACACTTTAAAATAAAATAACTTTAAAAAGATCCTTTAAAGCCACTCCTTATAATTTATACATTTGTAAAGCTTTTCTTAAAGTCATATAGATTTATTGCCTCTACAACATCTGGAGGCAATATATTACAAAGATTAACCTCCCTTTGGAAAAACAAAACAGCCTTAGCTGTCAAAACTGTCAAAGTTTATACTTGTGTCCACTAGTACCACTGTTTTCGCTGTTAAATATGGAAAAAATGTGACGCATCAACATTATTAATTCATTTTAGAACCTTAAACACTTCAATCACGTCCTATTCTTGTCTCAGAAAAACAGTTTTAGAGATTTCAGCCTATCCTCGAATGACAAGTCTTCTATCTTATCATAGGAACCTTTCTAGTAATCTTTCTTTGAACTCTTTTCAACAACTTAATGTGTTAGAAGCCCAAGACTGAACACAATATCCCAAAAGAGGCTTAACCAGTGACCTGTTTAATGAAATTGTAATATCATTAGAGTTGTATTTAACTTTTCTTTAGATACAACCCAAAATTCTATTTTTCCTATCACTAGTAACAACACAATATTGGATGGCTTCAAAAATTGATGGACTAATACAACACAATGTTGGATGGCTTTAAAAATTGATGGACTATTACTTGACTATCATTTTTTACATAAATGTTATTTCCATCTAGATGAAACTTCATTTAAATTACGATACCTCACAT
Organism: Tachypleus tridentatus; assembly: GCF_004210375.1. Lineage (NCBI taxonomy): Eukaryota > Metazoa > Arthropoda > Merostomata > Xiphosura > Limulidae > Tachypleus > Tachypleus tridentatus. The sequence continues at coordinate 118,666,135 of NC_134825.1, forward strand.
ACAATATCTTATATCTGTTCTTGTTAAAGTCCATCTGTCATTTATTTACCCAATTCAATAAATGATATAAATTATTTTGTAGCATCCTCTTCACAGCTAGCATCAACCAAGATCTTGACATCATCTGCAAATGTAAGTAATTTGTTGACCATTCGTTCATCTCTGTCATTGATGTAAATAAAAAAGAACAAAGGTTTTAAGACTAAGCTCTGAGGTACCCTACTTATGACATCAATTCAATTTCACTAAACTCCATTTGCAACATCCCTTTGCCTTCTTGTATCTATCCACTCATCAATTCCATTTGATAATTTATTCTCCACACCCAAACAGACCTTTCATCAAGCCTTTCATGTAGCGCCTTGTCAAATGCTTTCTGAAAATCGAAATATACCAGATCTACACTCCTACTCTCATCTATATAAGTAGTACCCTTTTCAAAGAATGTGAAAAGATTAGTAAAGCAATAAATACCCTGCTTTAGTGAAACCATGCTGACAATTCAATGAATTTGTAAACTTTGATAAATGACTTTCCAAAAGCTTCTTTTAACAGACTTTCGACAACTGATCAAGACTAATTGGTATATAATTATTGGGAAAGTTTTATCTCCTCTCGTGAAAAGAGTAGTCACGTTTTAAAATTTCTTGACACTTGTGTAATATTAAATTATTTTAAAAAAAACAACAATTATTTAAAAACAATTTTAAAAATAAGAATTGAAAAATAAAAATCAGTTTCCATTCTCAACTGTACAGTAAAATACCAATAATGTACTATACAAGGTTAAAATTAGTAAAAAAATCCTATGATACTGGATTGAATCCACATGTTTCGACGTATATCAATACGTGTTCAGCAGTGGGATGATAGTTAAAATAACCCCTATATCTACAATTATCAGACGACTAATTTACATATTAAAGAATTTCATACCATCAACTGACAACATTTCAGTTAGGTCCTTCATCTTTTTTAATAATCTAAATGCACTTTTTATATTTAATTATATCAATAGATTTACATATACTAATTTTTCCCCATTTAATTGTATATTTAATTTCACTAATGTGTTATATTTTAATATTTCTCTCGTGTTTATTAATTCAGAATTATAAACTTCTTTTAGTTTATACCGTGTATGTTATTTTACATTCAGATTATATTTTTCCATTAATTTAATTTTATCTTTAATTGTATCAAGAATTTCGCTAATTGTTTATCGGTTTGCATACCGGAAAAAATGTTCATTTCTTTTATCAAAATTTTCATGATTTGAAATAATAATTATGGTATAAATTATGATACCAAACAGTTCAGGCCCAGCATAGGTGCTGAAGGTAATCTAAAGGTCACAGGTTCGAATCCCCTTTGCACCAAACATGCTCGCCCTTTCATGCGTGGGAGCATTATAATATTTGCCCGGCATGGCCAGTTGGGTTAAGGCGTTCGACTCGTAATCTGAGAGTCGCGGGTTCGAATCCCCGTTGCACCAAACATGCTCGCCCTTTCACCCGTGGGGGCGTTATAAAGTTACAGTCAATCCCACTATTCGTTGGTAAAAGAGTAGCCCAAGAGTTGGCAGTGGGTGGTGATGGCTAGCTGCCTTACCTCTAGTCTTACACTGCTAAATTAGGGACGGCCAGCACAGATAGCTCTCGAGTAGCTTTGCACGAAATTCAAAATAAACAAACTTAACAGTTCCGTCAACACAAACACTTCTTTCTTCCAGCTATGTGTTTAATTAATAAGTCGTAAGTTGTAATAATTAATAATAATAAAAATAAGTTTTAAATGGTTGTACACCCATGTAATATTCATGCAGGTAAGAATTCATCAACTGAAAAGCTGTTAACGATTCACAAACTTTTGAATACCACTTCTATAAACGTCTTGGCGTTTGGAGGAAAATAATGTATAGATGGTAGTTTTGACATCTTCATGTGTTCCAAGCTCTTTTCAACCAAAATTGTTCTCTAAACATCTGAATAGATGATAATCAGATGGGACAAGGTCTGGAGAATAAGGAGGATGTGGAAGTTTTCCCAGTCTAGCTCTTCAGTGTTTGTAGATGTGATCCTCGCTGTATGGAACCGTACATTATACTGATGTATCACAACACCTTTACGACTGGTCAAAGCAGTCTTCTTTTCTTTCATTGCAACATTCAAGTGCTTTAACTTTTGACAATTAGAGTCTAATCATTACACTGGGTGAGAGCAACTCAAAGTAGATCACACAAACAATATCCCACCAAAAGCTCAACAAGACTTTCCTAGGATAAAGGTACATTTTGATCCGTGTCTGCGGTGCTTAACATTTTTATAATACATCCATTTTTCATTTCAAATCACTAATCAGTCCAAAAAAGGTGAGTTACGTTCACGAGAGAGCAGAGAAGTGCAACTGTCCATTCTCGCTCTGAGGTTTGCTTCTGCCAAATTATGGGAACTCATTTTCCAAGTTTTGACACCTTTCTAAGCTGTTGCAGATGGCGGTGAAAACTGTTGAATGGTTGAATTAAGCTTCTGTGCTAGGTCTTCAATTGTTAAAGCAAAATCTTCATCAAGTGCAGTCAGCAGCAAGTCATCATTATATTCAACAGGACGACCTGAACGTGGCGCATCACTTAAGTTGTAGTGACCTGATCTGAACTTTTAAAACCACCTTCGACATTTTCTTTCATTGGGAGACTTCGCACCATAAATATCTTCAATGTTTCGTGTAGTTTCTGCTGCGTGTTTAAACTCATAAAGTATTATATGTCTAATGTGCTCCTTAAACACATCCATTTTCATATTGGTTTATTTGATTAATGATCTGAAAAAGTTTAGTTGGGTTATTTTCTTTTATTTGTCTGAACATTTTTATACACGTTCTACTACATGTTTTAGTCATTAAAACCTTCTACGAAGACAGAAATGATGATACACTTTGTGTGTTATATTTTCAGACATTACTTACGGGATGACCTGATACAACATAACGATATTTAAATTGGTAAGTACTAAGATATTCTTTGTTAAAAATGTGAGTTAGACTTCTAGCACACGATACACACTCACCTACATGACATTTCAGTGACATCATAACTTTTAGTAATCTTATGCTGCTTGTGTCTGACATGTGATTTAAAATGTGATTAAACTTTACGAATTTGTATGCAAAAGAAAAAATAAGTTCAACCCTTAAAGGGCGTGACTGTTCTCAGTGGGGGGTAGTAAGGGAGTGGAGTTGAAAGTCTACTATCAAGTGGGGTGATGATTGATGGCGGGAGGACCAATGACCTGAGATGCCATGTCTCAGTAGTATGGTGCTTTAACTGTAATCCACCAATGATGAACATTCTAACATTCATTTATTGAATCCTTACCACAATCACTGTCAAACGTACTGGCATCATCTTGTGTATATTATATCCAATTTTCAATCTTGTAATTTCACTTCAATATCAGAGTATTCAATAATAAACGAATTACTTGAATACCTAAAAGCAAGATTTAATGTTTCATCCATTTTGTTACAGTTTGATTAGTTGTATACTGCATTTCATTTGATTATTCATGCAAATAAAAAAATACTATTTACGTAGTAGTCATAAACAAACACTGTATTTTTATATTAACTAATAGAAAAAAATGTATACTACTGGCCCGGCATGGCCAGGTGGTTAAGGCACTCGACTCGTAATCTAAAGGTTGAAGGTTCGAATCCCTGTCACACCAGAGATGCACACCCCTTCAGCCGTGGTGGCGTTATAATGTGAAGGTCAATTTCACTATTCGTTGGTAAAAGAGTAGCTCAAGAGTTGGCGGTGGGTGGTGATGATTAGCTCTAAGCATTAAACTTATGCTATAAAATAAATGAAGAAATACTATACATATAAACAAAATTGCAAGTGTAACATCTGTTGAGATAAACGACTTTTAATTTATCTTTGTTTGTGTGTGTCTTTTATCATAGCAAAGCCTCATCTGGCTATCTGCTGTGTTCACCGAGGGAATCGAACCTATGATTTAAGCGTTATAAATCAGAAGACTTACCGCTATCCAAGCAAGAATTTTGTATTTGTACGGCCCATTCTAAAATTTCCTGGCACTTATGTAATGTTCACTGTTTAAAAAACTTACAATTAGTTATTTTAAGATTATAATTTGTCAGTTACAGTGCACTTAAAAATGGATGTATCCTTAGTAAACAGGGGATCACGTTATCTTTGATGCTATAGGCATTGGTTTCATAGATTTTCGATACAGGACGAATAGCTCACTAAAATTTTCTATGGGCTGAAAGTCACACAGACTGTCGTTAGAGTACAAATAGTTCCACAGATGGTCACTAGGGCTTTTTTCATCCTCCAGTAGCTGGTTCTATTTGAAGACCGTGCTAACTCATTGGAAAAAATGCATCTCAATTTGCATTTTACGAAAAAAAGCCAGTAGGTTAAGCCCATCAGGGCCTATCCTCAAATACCCTAGTTGCTAGTTTCATGACCTGTCATAATGCATATTTGATAAACCCGCCAGTGGCACACCGCTAGAAACCGGGTTTCTATACCTGTGGTGGGCACAACCCAGATGATAACCTATTGTGTAGCTCTGTGCTTAACTCTAGTAAATCAACCAATCAATCATGTTTGATAAATTTGGCTGAGATAGTCAATTCCAAATCTGTTAGAGTTCTCTGTCCACAAAAGTGAATAGTAGAGTAATTGTATTGTTCATACCTTTACATAACAGAGTTTTTGTAATTGCTATCTGTTACCAGGAATCATCGCTCCTCCATCTTGAACAATCATTTAAGTACGAAGATAAGACAAAAGTATTGACTCCTAACCCATACCATTATGATTTTGATTGCTTGTTCGAAGTTAAGCACGAAGCTACACAATGGACTATCTGTTATCTACCCACCAAGGGTATCGACACCAGGATTCTAGCATTATAAGTCTGTTGAAACATTTTATTTTACATTGATCGCATGGGTAACCAACGACATTGACCAATGACAGTAAAAAAAATTCACTCCTCCTCAAGAAAGGTTACACCATATTATGTGAGTTATGGTCTACCAATTCAGTAACCCTTGTATTGGCGAAGGTCTATTAATTCTTGATGGTTATTAGAGTGTTATGTGTTGTTCATCATCTTTGGTAGATTTTTTCTCTTGCAGATAATGAACCATTTTTATTGCTGTTATTCGTGCATCAGGATGACTGGTTATTGTAACTATTTTTCACAACTTTCTGACTATAATCAACAATTCTTATCTTTCCAGTGGAAAAAGACTAAAATCATAACGTGCGTAGTAATTAATGAAAGACAACAACCTCTTTTTGTGATTACAATAATAAAGACAGGAACAACTTTAGAATAATATGAGAAAAAAGCAATAAATAATAGAGACCCATGATTTATTACCTTCTGAGTCTTCGTTGTTTCTACTATGTAGATGTTTAGCATCAGCCTTATGACGGAGCTCAATGGTAAGGAACGTACTCATAAATAAAAGAGTTCCATGTAATATTTATTTCTTCATTTTGTAAACTCTATGAATTAGACTATGAAGCACATATTGGAGAGTGTTTTAGCAATTCTGTGTATAGATGGCACAAACGATAGTATTAAAAATACAAAAATAATCTTATATTTCTCTCTAAAGTTTTTCAGAAGCTGGATATGAAGATCTCAATGGCTTAGTCACTCAGTCTTTAATGTATATGCCGCTTTTCAGCTATCCAGATCATCCCAAAGTCGAAAACCATAATGTAGCCAAAACCTAGATTTCTTATTTTAGTTCACCACCATATTTCTTCTGCAGGCTTAACACCTACCTAATTTGATAGAAGAAAACAGTCTTTACGATGTCTGACTACCTATTTTATTGGTATTTTATAAAGAAAATTATAAAGCTTTACAACATACTCAATAACCTATTAACCCACGTACTTCATCTCATAAAAAAATTAAACAAACAATTATTACAAAAACAAAATTATCGTTAAATAATAAATCTAAGTAGAACTGGCTACTGAACTTGAGAAAAAGAACCAAACAAGATAGTAATGGAAGTGGACGAATCTTTCAGTTCAGTTAATGATAACATAACAGAATAAATCATCTCGACTTTAAATGAAGAATAAATATCCTACACTACTGGCTTCCTTAGGGCAAAACAGATATAAACAGAATTTTGAAACATAAAAATGTCACCCTATTATAAAATAGTCATAATAGCAGTATTATAAAGACAAAAGAAAAGATGTCATGATGATATCTGAGATGCTTATTTTACTCTCTAATAAAGACATTATTCTTTTTGTATTTGAGTTTTTGGAACTTAGGTCATTATTAGATGACTTCTGTAATAATGTATTAGGACCAAAATCGGTTGATTCCAACTTACTAAACGATATTTCATAGCGACATTAATGGAACCAGTGCCTGTAGAGTCATAGGTCATGTGATTTCCTTCTTTCTTTATTTAAAGCATATAATAGTAATTTTTAAATAATTTATTTAAGAACTTAGTCCATTATCTGAAAAGTTTTCCTTGGAATTGAATTTCGACAGAAGCTATGTGAGGGTTATATGGGCTAACCATCTCTAATTTAACAGTTATGTAGTAAAGGGAAGGCAACTAGTCAGCAGCATACACCGCCAATTCTTGAGCTAATTTTCTACTAAGGAATAATGGAATTCACCAAGGCTGAAACGACGAGCATGTTCAGTGGAAGGGATTCGAACTCGTGACCCTGAAGTTTTGTTATCTTAAGAAATATTTCAGTGCGTGTACAAGTGTCCTACGTAAGGTATGTGATTTTATTTATATATAATTTTATTTATGACGATCATACTGCCCCGCTGTGGCTCAGCGGCATGTCTGTGGACTTACAACGCTAAAATCCGGGTTTCGATACCAGTAGTGAGCAAAGAACGGATAGCCCATTATGTAGCTTTGAGCTTAATTCAAAACAACAAGCAACAGCGACGATTAAACTATTTTTATTTTTCCTGCAGCGTCAGATGTTCCGGGTTGAGAACAGTTTGTAGAATTTTAAACACAGAAGGATCCGATACATGTATGTGATAATTCTAAAATAATATTTTATTGGTTAAAGTAAGATTTATGAAGAGGTATAGGTTAGGACACTAATAAATTCGTGAAGTTTGTTTGTTTTTAATTTCGCGTAAAGCTACAACAGGACTATCTATACTAGCCGTTCCTAATTTAGCAGACTAAGACTAGCGGGAAGACAGCTAGTCATCATCACCCACCGCCAACTCTTGGGCTACTCTTTTATCAACGAATAGTGGGATTGACCGTAACATTATAACTCCTCTACGGCTGGGAGGGCGAGCATGTTTGGCACGACGCCGGCGCGAACCCGCGACCCTTGGATTACAAGTCTCACGCCTTAACGCGCTTGGCCATGCCGGGCCGATTTGTGAAGTTAATGATGTACTGCATAATTCTACGAAATTCATTTGTTCGAACTTAACAGCATGAGTGACAATATTAATGTTGTATGGACCCAAGGGTTAATAAATTTCGCAGGCCCAACATTCCATGTAATTTTAAACAGAACAAATTTGTCAATGGGACCCCGTCGAGACCATGACCCACTGAATAACAGATAGGTTTATTTTACTAATTTTAAATCTAATTATAAATTTATTTAAATTGATGTTTTAAAATTTGATGTTTCAAAATTATTTAGTGTACTTTATATTGGAAAAGGCCAGTGTAATTTGATTGGCACTCGCTTTATTTCTAAAAACCGTAATATTATATATTTATTTTCAAATTATTTCTCAATACAAAAGAACAATTTCATGGAAGTCCGAGGTTCAGATATATCCTTTTCAAGAAATCCCAGATGGTAAACATTCGAAGTTAGCATGTTATTATTTATAACGTGGAAAAACGAGTGTTTTAACTTCATTCGACCTTCTCTTGATAAAAATTAGAATTTCCCTTTTCAAAGAAAGATCAAAGACAAACCTACTTTTAGCTACATTGGTGTGACCTTAACATGACACGTGCTCAGAAATGTCTGGAGAAATGAATCTGCCTGAGGATTTGATTCATGTAACAGTTGTTATATTCCAATTGTATTTGTTTGTGTGTGTGTTTTTTTTATAGAAAAGCCACATCAGGTTATCTGCTAAGCTCACCGAGGGGAATCGAACCCCTGATTTTAGCGTTGTAAATCAGTAGACTTACCGCTGTACTAGAGGAGGGCTTATTTGTGGGTCATGAAATCTCTTGTAAACATGTTACTAACCTCAAATTGTGGGCTTTCTTGCTGAGAGATACTATACAACAATTTTTCGCTAATTTTGTAATTTCTACTTTTTGTGTGTTTATCGAGAGAATATAACTTTCTCAAGTTATGTTGTATATTATTAAGCTAACTATAACTTATAGTTAATTGAGGAATATATGAAATTATTGAAATGAATAAATTGAGAATACTATTATATTCACATATTTAACTTTAGTGTGTTTTACTAGAATCTCAATTTTATGTTTCGTTGCTTCTAAGTTGAACATGAGGTGTGTAAAATAATTTTTCTTTCATACTTGAAATAGTAAATTGTTTAGTTTAAATATACTTTTCTGAAAATAGTTTTCACGAGTTTTTTGTTGTTGTTTTTTCGTATCCCACAAGCACGTGGCACATCATAGATGTAAACGCATTAATCAAAATTCGTAGGAAAAATGGTAACATTCTCATGTTGGTATGTAACTGAGTTCAAAACATATGAAAATTGCACAAAGTTTTTTGTTTTGTTTTTAAATGCAAAGGGTTTAGTTAACTTATTGTATTTGTCAATAAGATTAGTTTTCGAGTGGCAAAGCACGAATGAACTGAAATGTGAAAGTATTGATAAAAACTGGAATAATCAGTTGGGCCAGGCATGGCCAAGCGTGTTAAGGCGTTCGACTAGAAATCCGAAGGTCTCGGGTTCAAATCCCGGTCGCACCAAACATGCTCTCCCTTTTAGCCGTGGGGGCGTTATAATGTGAAGATCAATCCCACTATTCGGTGGTAAAAGAGTAGCCCAATAGTTGGCGGTGGGTAGTGATGACTAGCTGCCTTCTCTCTTGTCTTACACTGCTAACTTAGGACGGCTAGCGCAGATAGCCCTCGAGTAGCCTTGCGCGAAATTCAAAACAACCAATAATCAAGTATTGTTTATGTTCATATTGTTTTAACAGCTAAGGAATTTGTTAATCCTTTGTGTATTGTTAATGGAGAGCTCGTGTCCTATAAGTAGGGGCTTACGTTAAATAATCTGTGTTTTGTTTTAGAAAATGTCATTTTGAGCCATAATTAAAATACACGAAGATTTCTTTGAGAAACCTTTATATAGTTTATATAGTTTCTCGGTAAATTTTCAAGTACTTAACGTCTTTCAAACTACATTGAAAACAGCTCTTATCTCTTTTCAAAAAGAGATAAAAGTTTGTTTCTTAAACATCTCCGTACCGTTAAACGAACATTATAATAAGATTATGCTAGTCCAACAAAACATATTTCTTATTAAAATACTTCAGTATATAGTTTCTGAGGATTTAGTGTTTTACCTGACTTACACACTATTTTATTAATGTTTTACACGTTTGATAATACCTTGCTTATTGTATACAAGTTGTGAAACTTATAAACCCAACTTTTGTGAAACGAAACGCAGGTATATTTTTCATACTCCTCCTAGTGGCACAGCGATGTGTTATGCGAACTTAAAACGCTAGAAACCAGGTTTCAACCCCTGTGGTGGGCAGAGAACGTACATGTTCCATTCTGTTTGTGCTTACCTTAGAACAAACAAACTTGTAACAAAATAAATGAGCTTATCGTGTATTAGTTTTCCTAACATTACTTAATACGTGGTAAGTGTGGTTAATAGGTAATATTGACGTGACGGACCATGACGTCATAGAAATGGCTGTGCATATATTCACAAGGTTTAAATTTTAGTATTTAACCATATATGTTACAAAGGCATTTTATTTTTATCAATTATTTTCTAGTTTCTGTCATAATTAAAACCTATCTTTATTACCAATACTTGAGATAGTTACTTTAATCAAAAACTGAAAAAAACACCAAAAACTATTTGTGTTGGTGTATTTAAAATACACAGTTAAAATATTAGTTTCAGTTGACTAGGTAAAGAAACTAAAATGAAACGTAAAAATTAGGAAAATATATATGCATTTCTCGACCAAAGATATGTGTAACAGATCGTCTCTTCAATGGACAGACGGATAATTAATTACTGTAGGTGGCGCTGCAAACGCATTCAAAGAACCAGAAATATTACGCTGAAGAGAAATACTTTAAAAATATGCATTTAGCATTTGTATAAATGTGTCATTTGTAATGACACTAGAGAAACCTGGTGTCAAATATTACCATCATTAGTGATATAACTTATTGAACGAAAATATTTAAGCCTACAAGCCTGTTGTCAGTTTCATCTTTCCTTAGTTACAGGAATAGAATGAATAATGTATTTCACGAGATATTATTACTATTATGCCAATACTAAAACTCTTTACAACAGCTGCCAGAGTCGTTATGTTACGTTCAACTTTTTAATAAAGACATCAAAATATAATTATAACACTTTTCAGCTAGCGTAGATTGTTATATGTATTGGCCCGGCATGGCACAAGTGTGTTAAGGCGTTCGACTCGTAATCCGTGGGTTCGAATCCCCCTCGCACCAAATATATTCACTCTTTCACCCGTGGGGGCGTTACAAAGTTACAATCAATCCCACTCTTCGTTGGTAAAAGAGTAACCCAAGAGATGGCGGTGGGTGGCGATGACTAGTCAGTTGCCTTCCTTCTAGTCTTAAACTGCTACAATAAGGACGGCGAGCGCAGATAGCCCTCGAGTATCTTTGCGCGAAATTCAAAAACAAGCTATATGTATTTTACGTAAACACTAACATATTTTAAAGCACAAATATTAACAGCATAATTTGTGAACTTTTACTCAAAAATAATTGGTAATAATACTTTTGAATAAAAACTGATAAATTTTCTTACGTTTGCCATATGTTATAACAGAACTCACGAAAGTAGGTTTCATAATATATATCGTATTACTGGTTCACGTTAATAACTCAATGTTCACTTAACAGTGAGGTATAATTATAGGTTAAAATAGGCTTAATAAATGAGTTATTAACTTGCATATTAGTGTCTTTTTATTGTTTTATTTTATTTTTTAAATTTCGCGCAAAGCTACATGAAGGCTATCTGCGCTAGCCGTCCCTAATTTAGCAGTGTAAGACTAGTAGGAAGGCGGCTAGTCATCACCACCCACCGCCAACTCTTGAGCTACTCTTTTTACCAACGAACAGTGGGATTCATCGTCACATTATAACGCCCCCACGAGTGGAAGGGCGAGCATATTTTGGTGTGACGGGGATTCGAACCCGCGACCCTCGGTTTACAAGTCGAGTACCTTAACCATTACAGCGGTAAGTCTACTGATTTACAATGCTAAAATCAGGGGTTCGATTCCCATAGTTGGGCTCAGCAGATAGCCAGATGTGGCTTTGCTATAAGAAAAACATATAAACTCATCTTAACCATATGGCCATACCGGACCCTCTAGTGTGTATTTTAAGAAGCTGAGGACTTGAAAACTAAAAGTTAGAGTAAAAAAAAAACGTGTCCTTTAATAAAATAAAACAGAAACTCTGCTAATTAGAAAGAGCATAATTATTTGTGAGACATTTATTGTTAGAAAATGAATCTAATCAAAACTGGTAATTGCATTTATAACATTGAAATAAATTTTATAACAGACTGAATACTTTTGGCCGCACCTAATTTTCACACCTAAATCATTTTTTAATGCAATATCATGACCTTTCTTCCATGCACTCTTGCAAAACGCTGTAATTGAGAAGGTGACACTCAATAGTAACCAATATTACCTTTATGATAGCAACACTATTGCTGGGAACAGAACTTTACAGAACCAACCAAGATTTTCTTTCTAAAACAATGTTAACGGCTTCCTCTATAGTAACGCCACGTAATTTATATTAACAGTTTCTTCTCATCGACCACAACCGCAAGAAACATCGTTATTTATGGTAATTCCTTAAGTGACGCTATAGTCTCTTTAATTAAGATAATTTTATAATTTTTAGTAAACTTGTGCTAAAAGAATTGGAAATACATAATTAATAATTAATCGTCCACTGTTAATCTACTTTGCTTGGCCTAACTAATACGTATGTTCCTTCATGCTCCTTCACGTTATATTTTTGCTGCTTTCAATCAGCCATTTTTAATCTGTATGTCAGAAAGTTAAAAATGATCCACTTTTGTTTTGCTAACTTTAGTTAGACTGATAACTCACGTGACTTTTTTTTTGCGAAGAAGTACGCAAACATTTCAAATTTCAGTGGTTTTTGTTGAATAACTTTGCACATGTGGTTATATTTACAACATAATTGAGATTCCTAATTGTATGTTCAAAAGATACATCAGTGTACCAAATTTAAATAAAAATTTATAAAAGTCAATATATATTATTTTATCAAATAAAGTTTCCGTATGGTCGGGACCCGGCATGGACAGGTGGTTAAAGCACTCGACACGTAATCCTAGGGTCGCGGATTTGAATCCCCGCGATACCACACATGCTTGTCGTTCTTTCAGTTGTAGGGTCGTTATAATGTGACGGTCAATCCCACTCTTCGTTGGTAAAAGAGTAGCCCAAGCGTTGGCAGTAGGTTGTGATGACTAGCTGCCTTCCCTCTAGTGTTACACTGCTAAGTTAGGGACGGCTAGCGCAGATAGCCCTCCTGTAGCTTTTCGCGAAATTGAAAACAAACCAAACTGTGTTGTTGGAGCGAAAAAAGTAAGAGGGGAGGAAACTGGATTAAACTTGGAGATGTCACGAATCACGTATTTCTGGATGGATTATCTTGAAATATGATGCGTGAAGGCACATCCTCTGAAAATATTTGAAAGTTTGGATTAACACAGGTAAAGAAGATGGGAAAATTGATAAATTATCACTTCTGTCAATAACATCCAAGTGTGTTCTGCAGAAAGTTGTTTTGTCCGCACAACACGATACGCTGTAACTTGATTTAAATCCATAAAGTCAAACAAATCTCATTAGGGCTATCAACTTTCATGATATGTCAGTGGTACTTGTTACAAGTTTTTTATATATATAAACTCTAGCGTAAGTATAGGGCTATCAACTTTCATGATATGTAAGTGCTACTTGTTGCAACTTTTTATGTGTATAAACTCTAGCGTAAATATTCTGTCAGCTGTTAATCAAAATGTGGTGACTGACAAGGGTGATGAGTTTATAATAAGCAGCTGGTCGACCACAAGAAATCTGTCATTATTTCTGTGTATGGAGAGATATTTTCAAGTGAGTTGAAGTGTTTTTAGATAGAGGATGGATTAACTGTTACGCACGTTTTGTGCCACAGATGTGCATCATTCTAAATGTGTTTATTATTATTCATTAAAATAATAATAGATGCGTATCCAAAACTTCCATAAGCATAAGGATAAAAAATGATAGGCTTAAGCTGAGTACATTACTTGAAATTAAAATTAAGGGTTTTCCTTTATATGTTTTATGAACATAATAAATATCTTGATTGTATTTCTTATAACTGTGGAGTAATGGATTTCTTTGTAGGCTTAACGAACGAAACAAGATTCATCCAAGATAAAATAACTCTTATAACTGTGGAGTAATGGATTTCTTTGTAGGCTTAACGAACGAAACAAGATTCATCCAAGATAAAATAACTCTTATAACTGTGGAGTAATGGATTTCTTTGTAGGCTTAACGAACGAAACAAGATTCATCCAAGATAAAATAACTCTTATAACTGTGGAGTAATGGTTTTTTTTGTAGGCTTAACGAACGAAACAAGATTCATCCAAGATAAAATAACTCTTATAACTGTGGAGTAATGGATTTCTTTGTAGGCTTAACGAACGAAACAAGATTCATCCAAGATAAAATAACTCTTATAACTGTGGAGTAATGGATTTCTTTGTAGGCTTAACGAACGAAACAAGATTCATCCAAGATAAAATAACTCTTATAACTGTGGAGTAATGGATTTCTTTGTAGGCTTAACGAACGAAACAAGATTCATCCACGATAAAATAACTCTTATGTGAGAAATGAGTAAGTGACTATACTAATGCTGTCTAAATAGCTGCACACTGTTTGTTACACGATGATTCTCTGAATTACCATGTAATCAATCATGCCACGAGAAAAAATTCTAGATCGTTTTTGAAACTGAATATTGTGATTGATAAACTCGTTTAATTAAGCTTTTAATTGGCGTGTCCATAAATTATTACATAAAAATGAAAACATACAAAAAGAGAAATCAAAAGAATAACCTATACCAAAATATACAGAAAGCTTTTGTAATCCAAAATTTAATGCATTGAATGTAATTCAAAATTGTTTTAAAACACAAGTTTTATAGATTGATAAAATGTATCAAGGTAAATTAACCTCACCTGAATCTAATCAATATTTTAATAACTCAGACAAGTAAAATGTTTTATTGAGAAGAAAAGCCAGTTTTAAGTGACAAAAGTCCAGATGTTAGCTGTGCTGTTTAAGGACATGAATGGTATAGATACCTTAATAAGCCTTTAAATATTTAGGAATAATTTGCGCTCTCTTAGCTGTGTATAGCATTCACAATTAAAGCTAAATGTCTAGTATAACTCAACTTTCTATCGTTTATCTAAGTTTAAAATAGAGTTTATAAATATTTTCCATTCGTTTCTCTTTGAACATGACCTTTTTAATATAGGTAATAACTGTACAATTAAGCTATGTAGTAATGAACTTACTTGTGGTTTGAATATCATAAACCATCTTATTTTACAGTGTTTTTCACAATGTCTAGAATTTGTTTTCCCTTATTATAATTATAATAATTATTGATTAATTTATAATAATTATTAATATAATAAATATTATAATTATACTTATTATAATTTATCTCTAATCTATTTTGTCAGATATTACGATTTAAATCTAATGTGAAACTAAGTTAAATTATAATTTAAATTTGGAAGTAAATTAAATGTCGAGCTATCTCAGCCCCTCAGTGGCTCAGCGGTATGTATATTTGTGGACTTACAACGCAAGAAACCGGGTTTCAATACCCGTGGTGGGCAGAGCACAGATAGCCAGCCCATTGTGTAGCTTTGTGCTTAATTCAAAACAGCAACGAGTTATATAAAATTCATGGTATTTTCTAACAAGCTTGATATACAAAATTTTCTTTCTTAAAACAGATACGTCTTGATATATAAACGATAATACAAATTATAATAACGGTAGTTGCAAATAGTTACTTCAAATAATTACAAAAGTCTCACAATATTTAAGTCTTCTATTCGATCCGGAACTTCTTTGATATCTTATCCACGGTTCACGACGAGCAAATTAATCCTGAGTTGATATAGGTACAACTCACTTAACTAGGAGCTAGCTACACCCTTGTGCAAATTAATTGAAACAAGACAGAAAATTACGATTTTTTCAATTTTTTTGCGTTTTATTTCTGAGAATCCAAAAATTACTCACAAATTAATACATGATATGACCACCTTTATTTTTCAGAAGATAATTAATCCGCTTTGGCATCGAGTCCACGAGTTGACTGCAATCTTTATTAATTTTTGAATCGCGGTACCACACCTCAATTATGGCCTCAATAAGTTTATCTTTCGTAGCATAGTCTTTTCCCCGAAGTCTTTCTTTACAAATAGCCCAAAGATTTTCAATAGGATTTAAGTCCGGAGAGTTTCCAGGCCAGTCCAGCACCTTTATTTGCGTTGTAATCATAAAATTCTTCACAAGTTTCAATGTGTGGCACGGAGCCAGATCTTGCTGAAAAATGCCAGATCCATTCTGAAAATCTCTTTTTTCAATTCTGGAACGACTATTCTCCGCAAACGTCGAGGTACTGTGGTCCTCACATCATACCTTCTACGATATGTAAGCCTCCGACGCCATAGTAGCTAAAAAAGCCTCAAAACATCTTCTTCAAGGGATGTTTTACGAACTGATTGATGTGAAATCCTCGAAGTTTCTCACCTGGAGATCTGCGAACATGCAGACTTCTTTGACCCTGTACGAAGAAATGAGTCTAGTTACTGAATAACACCTTCCTCTATTGTTCTTCCGTCCAGTTCTTGTATTTCAGACCCCATTGATACAGTTTTTTCTTCATTGAGTTGGTAAGAAGTTGTTTTTTGACTGGTCTCCTTGCCCTTCTAACGCAATTTCGAATGACGTAATATTCCTCAAAATTTTGTCATATATCCCAAAACAAATCGACCGTACTGCAAAACACAGCTAATGATGCCGTCTGTGTGAAAAAATGACTATTAAAGAAAATAAGCGGGTCCAGCGAGCCTACACCGGCAGCCAGGCGAAAATATTGTAAAATGACAACTTGTTTCAGTTAATTTACACAAGGGTGTAGCTCTTCACTGATCACACGTGAGGTTTTCCCAGATAAAGTAATATAATGCGTTTGTAAAATACTGACGACCAATGGTAATCTGTTGAATATAAAGAATTTGTAATGTTCGAGATCCATAAACGTTCCAGGTCAAATATCTGTAGTTTCCCGATTATTTAGTGTTAATCATCGTTTTACCTTCAAATGTTTATGGTGTACCAACTGTAGCAAACCAAGAATATATACTGTCTCTTCACTTGTTGAGATGGCTACCTTTTATAATAGTTAGGCGATATTCTAGAAAGTTCAGGTACAGCAACAATACTGATAATTACTAGTATTTGCATGGACACATAATGCATTGTTGATTCTTACAATCCAGAATCTTCTATAAATTTAATGGATAGGTGAGAACTTCGAAATACACTTTTAACAGTATAAGTTATATGTATTTCTAAATATATATTCAATTGAAACAGACATAAATGTGATAAAATGTGATAAACTCTGTAAATTTACCGGTAAATAATATTATAGTACCTTCAGTTGTACGTAAACACTCGAAGAAATGACCTGATTAATCGGTAGAGGGTCCGGCATGGCCAAGCGTGTAAAGCGTGCGACTCGTAATCTGAGGGTCGCGGATTCGCATCCCCGTGGTAAAAGAGTAGCCCAAGAGTTGGCGGAGGGTAGTGATGACTAGCTGCCTTCCCTCTAGTCTTACACTAATAAATTAGGGACGGCTAGCGCAGATAGCCCTCTTGTAGCTTTGCGCGAAATTCAAAACAAACCAAACTAAAGTGACATAAAAAGACACGTAGAAGGCATCGTATTTCGAAAGTTTCATGTTGTTACAAAGGTATTTAAAATAATATTTATTAATAATATTATTAGTATTAATATTTCATATTTGTGTCTTCCTTATGAATATTACAACAATCACAAGCAATGTGATAAACTCTGTAGATTAAACTACACACAATATTTTTCTATGTGTTTGAATGGTACCAAACAATAAACAAGTCTGTAGAAGTTGCATTGTGACAAATGTTTATTCATTTCAGGGTTTAAATTGGCCATTTGTAATAATTTCATTCTTTGTTTGGTTGCAGTTAAGATAGACTATCTGGGCTCTGTTTACCTCTAAATTCGAAACGAGGCTTCAAGCAGAGTTAGTCCAAAGATATACTGTTGTGCGACTGGGAGGGTATATTTTTCTTACTCAACTGAAAACTTGAAACAATTAGAGAATTGAAAAAAAAATCCTTCTAAAGATAGAAGATATTCATAATAACACAAGAAAGGTATGAAAACCTATGTTCATCAGAATTATAAAAACAGTATACCTTGAAATTTTATTACTAAGAAACTAACTGAAATCAATGTTCCAAAAGTTATAGCTTCAAAGCCTTTAATTTTATATTGTTGTTGTTTTCAATTAAGCACAAAGCTACACAATGGGCTATCTGTGCTCTGCCGACCACAGGTATCGAAACCCGGATTTTAGCGTTGTAAGTCCGCAGACATACCGCTGAGCCACTGGGGGGCAATTTTCTGTTTTGTTTGTTTGTTTTGGAATTTCGCACAAAGCTACTCGAGGGCTATCTGTGCTAGCCGTCCCTAATTTAGCCGTGTAAGACTAGAGGGAAGGCAGCTAGTCATCACCACCTACCGCCAACTCTTGGGCTACTCTTTTACCAAAGAACAGCACGATTAACCGTCACATTATAACGCCACCACGGCTGAAAGGGCGAGTATTTTTGGTGTGACGGGGATTCGAACCCGCAACCCTCAGGTTATGAGTCGAGTGCCTTAAACACCTAGCCATGCCGGGCCCTAAATAAGGATTTTGCGTTAAAAATGTAATAGACTTAACACGAATGTCTTCTGACTGTAGTAACAGTTTATTATAATCAGTGTAGTTTGTTTTCGTTTTGAAATATAATTACACGTACATTTGTTTATGTGCCAGCACCCAGTTGAACGTTCCAAAATGCATGGTTTACTCCCTGTCACTCGAATCTAATAATATGTTTCCCCTCAGTTGTTAAAGCATCAGAACAGATAACCATAGACAAACCCGTATTTTAAACTTTCATTTTCTGTGTAATTGTTGGTTGTCAAATAACTATTTCCTCTTAGAGGACTACAATATCTGGTGACTTAATATTATGAGGCTGCACATTCTTATAGAGAATAGTGGGTGTGTCATGTTCACTGTCCCGGTGTGGCAACCGAACCACCTTTCATAATTATGTCAAAAGAGGGCGTTATACTAATATTCTTAATACTTTTAATGCGGCAGTTTGCATGAAATTTGGCTTAAATGATAAAAGGATTGTTGTAATAACATTGATAAATTACCAAATGTCCCTAATGTTAATATCAAGATATTCGCTCAGTTCCTTCATATATAAATATTGTTTATTTTATGATTTCTTAGGCTTCCATTAAGTTCCTGCTCACTTTAATAAAATCGGCCCGGCATGGTCATGTGGATTAAGGCAGTCGACTCGTAATCTAAGGGTCGCGGCTTTGAATCCCTGTCGCACCAAACATGCTCGCCCTTTCAGCCGTGGGAGCGTTATAATGTAACGGTCAATCCCACTATTCGTTGGTAAAAGAGTAGCCTGAGAGTTGGCAGTGGGTGGTGATGACTAGCTGCCTTCCCTCTTGTCTTACACTACTAAATTAGGGACGGCTAGCGCAGATAGCCCTCGAGTAGCTTTGCTCGAAATTCAAAACAATCAAACCTTTTAAAATGATAAACAAAATCATATGAAATATTTTTACTTTGAATAACATGTATGTTTTGTGAGAGAAAACAAATGACCTGTTTTAGCAATAATTATTAGTTCAGTGTCAATAAGATTTCCAGATAGGAAGGAGAACAACATTAAGATTCAAAATGTTTTCTACGGCAAATCGGTGATTTTCGTTTTGAATCATAATGAAATTGACATAATATTTTGAAATAATAATATTCAAAATAAGAGAATAACAAATGGTATTACTTATAACAGCTTCAAACTTATTTTATATATATGTAAAAACGGCTCGTTTGGGTTGAGAAAATATTTTACGTAGAAGAGCGAACAACGTTTCGACCTTCTTCGGTCATCGTCAGGTTCACAAAGAAAGAAAGAGGTAACTGACCGGAAGCTGACCACATGTTTGGAAGGGGTTGTGTAACTGAGTGTAGCTCAGTTGTTCGCTCTTCTACGTAAAATATTTTTTCAACCCAAACGAGCCGTTTTTGCATATATATTTCTCTACAAGTGGGTTTTCTCGACATCACTGATTAAACCTAATTTATATTTATTTTTAGCCGTTTTTTATACAAAAATACAAATACTTTATGTGTTTGTTTTTGAAATTCCGGTAAAGTTTATCGATTTTCTATCTTCTTTATCTGTGTTAATCCAAACTGTCATATATTTTCAGAGGATGTGCCTTCACGTATCATATTTCAAGACATACCTGACATACCAGAAATACCTTATTCATGATAGCTCCAAGTTTCATTGAGTTCTTTCCCTTTTTACTTTGTTCGCACCAACCTTATGGTTTGATTTGGTTTGTTTTCAATATGCGCAAAGCTACACGAGGGCCATCTGAGCTAGCCGTCCCTAATTTAGCAGTGTAAGAATAGATGGAAGGCAGCTGGTCATCATCACTCACTACCAACTCTTGAACAAAGAATAGTGGGATTGACCATCACTTTTTTACCAACGAATAGTGGGATTGACTGTACATTATAACGCCTCATGGCTGAAAAGACGAGGAGGTTTGGTGTGACAAGGATTCGAACCAGCAACTCTCGGATTACGAGTCGAGTGCCTTAATCATCGGTAAGAAATGCGAAACTCGGAACCATTCCTTCATGTTGTTTGATTTTAATCTTTGTTGTCAGAATTATATGGCTAGGTGGGTTAAGAAGTTCGACTCATAATCTAAGGATCGCCGGTTCGAATCCCGGTTGCACCAAACATGCTCGCCCTTTCAGCCGTGGGGGCGTTATAATATGACGGTCAATCCCACTATTCGTTGGTAAAAGAGTGGCCCAAGAGTTGGCGGCGGGTGGTCACGACTAGTTGCCTTTCCTCTACTCTTACACTGCTAAATTAGGGACGGCTAGCGCAGATAGTCCTCGAATAGCTTTGCGCAAAATTTAAAGACAAACAATTTATTTCTTGTTTGTTCTCTTCATTTGTTATTTATCAGTTTATAATCGGTTCTGAAATTTTATTATATTATTTTAAGTATAATCACTCGAAGCATGAAACGAACGTGAAAAGCAAAACGAGTTTCGAAACCGATATATCTGATGAGTGTGTGAATTGCAAGTTACTAATTATTACTTTAGTGGATCTTGCAGTGTTTATCATCTGACACCCTCTTTATGATTTTTTAAGAGGTCAGACCTCTATGACCTACCTTTGACCTGTACTGGTTTCTAGGGCCTCAATACCAATCAAATGCTCACCTTATTTAAGAATGAAAGAGATAAACACAGAACGTACACAATAATGCACTTTTAATAATCTACTATACCTAACGGGTTTTCCTGTTAAACATATACTTTTCATCACAAATGCATCAGTTACATAAAGACAAAGTTTGAGCAGCGGATTATTTTAAACAATAACATGGTAAACAACTCAGTATAAATAACATTAAATTATGCTTAGGTTAGAAATATAATTACGTCCACTTATATATTTATAGCTCCAACTTTTCCATCTAAAACTACATTTGCAGCAAATATATCTATTACGACAGTTCATATACTTTTATTTCAATCTATTTCTTATGCAAATATTTGTTTTACTAACGTACCTGATAGCAGCATTTTGGGTATTTTATCACAAACTTTAAAACATATATTATTCTTCTTTTTAAAATTTGTACCGGTACAGTATTAATGTTTAAAATAAATAAAAAATAATACACAAATACATTACAAGCGGTATGTAGAAAAATATTTTTTTTCTATTAGTAGTTAGTATTGCAAGTTATAATTTGGAGAACATCTTATCCTAAATATCCACTTTGAGACATCCGAGGGTATAAATGTCATTGATTGGAAGCCTTTGTTTTGTTTTTTTGAATTTCGCGCAAAGCTACTGGAGGACTATCTGCACTAGCCGTCCGTGATTTAGCAGTGTAAGACTAGAGGAAAGGCTGCTGGTCATCACCACTCACCGCCAACTCGGTCTACTTTTTTACCATCGAATAATGGTATTGACCGTCACTTTATAACGCCCTCACAGTTGAAAAGGAGAGCATGTTTGATAGGACGGGGGAAACTATATCAAAACATAGACTAACAGAGAAGTTATAAATTTTAAGATAAATCAAATTTGATTTTGATATTGAAATAGTAATTTGGTTACTTTAATCTGAAATAATTAACTTATTTTACTTTGATTGTTTGTTGTTTTCGTTTTTGTATTTATTTGCTTATAAGTTTATCCAATTGAGAAAACGTTTTCACACATGTTTCAGTTTTGTTTTGTATACTTTATCGTTCGAACATATTTTAATACATTACAGAATAATCTTACAGCAAGCACAAGTCTTAAGAAAAACAAATACATATCGTATTTAAATATACTTGTGGAGGAAGATTTGGAAAATCAGAAAATAAATAGATGGCGCTATATTTTTAGATAAGTAAACTAGCAGTCACTTCCCCACGGCTTTCGTATTTATATGTTACACAGCTCTTGTTTATCACTCTCATGAGGATGAAGTGAATAATATAGAAACTTCCATAGTTCCTTTTTTACGACCGCTGATTGTTGTTTTTTAATAAAAGTTTGATTGTATGTTATACTAAGTGGATCGTTGAGTATTTTAATATATTTCAGAACAAACTCTCTTGCTTCGCAATGACTCGAAAGTTAGTTTCGGTTTTGTTGTATATTGATTGCAAGTAGAGTTTAGGGTTAGTATCGTTAGAGAACCGTCGAGTTTTTTTTTTTTTTTTCCTTTTAGCTGAAGATTCTTGACTGGTTTCCACACGTCAAAAGAGGCCGTCTACTCTAATTCATATTTAATATGCACGAAACTTGTGCTTATATGAAAATGTAGTTTTTACAAAAAATAATCTATTCATTGTTACTGCATAAAATTAATCTGAAGTGTGTATATATATATATATATATATATATATGTGTGATAATTGATATGTCTTTGAAGTGTGTGTATGTATATATATATATGAATTTTATATGTACTTTTCCTTGTAAATCTCGTTGCTGAAGTCAACAAAAGAGATTATAACATTACCAGAAACACATAATATATAGTAGTAGTGGACTAATTGGTAACATACTGTTACACTTACAGATCTCTTGTTATATTACTATTTATATTTTGTATTTTAATACTGCCTAAAATAAAAACGTAATGACGTTACATGAATAATGTAATTAAATATTTATATACCCTTATAATTAGCATTTCTATCCCTTAACATATCAAATATATCATTGGATATGGTAAACGAATAGGGCATATGAAATATATCAACGGAAGTATACAATACAGAAATAAGCATACATGTAGATACATGGGCTTCTAGGATTTATATGGAATAAATCCGTGTTATTAAGAAAGACAAACAGTCATTACTAGTAATTCTTGTCTTTAAAATTAACAAGCAAGTCTTTTGAATAATCGCTGTATTGTTAGGAGAGAAACATTTGATGATAACCGTGTAAAATATTGTATATCAAGAATTTTCTTTTAAATTAAGTTGTGGGTGTTGAAAGTGGGTAGCATAAAGCGCCCCTACCGCCACAACCTTTACATATAAATCTGTTTTGGTGAAGTAATAATTAATATTGTAATATTGTAAATAATTTGTGCGAAAGTTACAAATTTTATGTTATTTATTATAGCATCCACAAACAAATTTTCTTAAGTTCATAACCTGAATAAAAGATGGCTACCCCAGCGTGTAACGCATACTTATTTTCGTAATTCGTGGCAAGAACACGTTTTACTAACACAGTACAAACTGTAACTTTAAGTATCTTTCAGGTGACGCCATTTCACAGTCTACTGACTCACCGCATCACACCAAACATGCTCGCCCTTTCAGCCATGGGGGCGTTATAATGTCACGTTCAATCCCACTATTCGTTGGTAAAAGAGTAGCCCAAGAGTTGGCGGTGGGTGGTGATGACTAGCTGCCTTCCCTCTAGTCTTACACTGCTGAATTAGGAACGGCTGGCGCAGATAGCCCTCGTGTAGCTTTGTGCGAAATTCAGAAAAACAAAACAAACAAACAAACTGACTCACTGACAGACAACAGTACTGCATTAGTGTTGCGACTGGTTAAAACAGTTAACTTTTGGTCCACTTTTGAGAAAACAAATAAAGTAGGCTATCTTTCTAAATGTATAACAAGGAAGTTTTGATTACATACAGAATCGAGACGTCAAACTTAACATTTATTATGTGTCTCATTACTAGTAAATAAATGAGAGAATACTGCACGAATAATGGCATGTGGGTCATGTCGAGAGGTTTGTTACATGAATTGTTTGGTATCGAAAAGATAAGCGTTTAGTATTCCAACAAATATTCAACTAACTAAAATCTAGTGCAAACTTATCAACAAAGACATTTGTTTGTTTGTTTTGTTTTTTGAAATTCGCGCAAAGCTACACGAGAGCTATCTGCGCTAGCCGTTCCTAATTTAGCAGTGTAAGACTGGAGGGAAGGCAGCTAGTCATCATCGCCCACTACCCTTTTACCAACGAATAGTGGTATTGATCATACATTATAACGCCCCCACGGCTGAAAAAACGAGCATGTTTGATGTGACGGGGATGCGAATTCGCGACCCTCAGATTACGAGTCGCACGCCTTAAACCACCTGGCCATGCCGGGCCCATCAACAAAGAAATTACTATAAAATGTATTTATGTCATTGTAACCCCTCCTTCCCATAAAAAGAACAATTAGTCAGTTTTAAGAAGCTAGTAGTTCTCGATAATTCCGTTACTCTAATTAATTAATATAATTAATGAGATAATTAGTGCTTGAGCGTTCGTCATTGGAAAATGCTTCGTTAAACGAAACCCATGCGTTTATATCCAGGATTGTAATTTCTAAGTAGTCGACAAGAAATGGTTAACAACGCGTTTTCTTGGTGTCAGTATAATATATATTTTAATTTGAATATTTACATAGGTTTTAAGTTCACTTTAAAATACGTGGTTTGAGTATATGGTTTAGAGGTCTATATTTATACAGAAGGTTTGTTATTAACGCTTAAGAGAATTATATCACACTTAACTATAATAAATATTTTGGTTCTCAATGTGTCTTCCTTCAGATGTTTTCTTCACAAAATTTCACATCTGTTTTCTTACTTTATTCGTTATTCATCTGAAATATAATATTTTAAAATTGTATCCGACAGAATAAAATACGATGAATTACCAAATAGAACAGAAACTAATGGGATATTTAGTAATAAGGTTTATGAAACAGTGAATCGCGTAAGCGAATGATTTTTTTGTAATTGAATTAGCCACTTATTATCTCAGTACTAAGTTGGAAGGCTTAAAAACCTGGCTTCGATACCAGTTGTAGGCACATAATAAATAATCCATTATGTATCTTTGTGCTTAGCAGCATATAAAGAAATATAGAACCTGGTACGTTGAGAACCTGCATTTCATTTTGTTTACTTTTAATGTGGGCCTGGGTCACGGGTTCGCATCCCCGTTGCGCCAAACATGCTCACCTTTTCAGCCGTGGGGGCGTTATAATGTGACGATCAATCCTACTATTCGTTGGTAAAAGAGTAGTGGGCGGTGATGACTAGCTGCCTTCCCTCTAGTCTTACATTGCCAAATTAGGGACGGCTAGCACAGATAGCCATCGAGTAGCTTTGTGCGAAATTCAAAAACAAACAAACAAACTGTTATAAAATGTTATAAAACATTTTTGTAAAATAGTATTTATTTTATCATTGTACAGTTTTGGTGAAACTGTTAATGAATATTAATTACGAGAAGTTCAGTAATAAAGTTTGAAATGTAATTGTTGTTTATTAATTTTTATATTCTCACTCGAAGTTCCAGTGTCTTCTTAAAGCTTAAAAGCTTTTAATTATGAATAAATGAAACGACTACGTGCATTTTACAAGTTGTTCATTCACTCAGTGTTTCTAGTAACAGGTGACAGATTTTCTCTTTAGTCTGAGATGGTTAATCTTCTTGAGAAAGGTTCGAACTTTAGTCTTTCTGTTAAACATAACTACATCAACAAGATAGACATGTTTCTTTTCCCTGAAAACAGTCAACACAGTTTAAAACGAAAAATCGGTAACAACGTATCAACCAGCACATTGAACTTACTAACGACAAGAAGGAAGATGAGTCTAGATTTATACTTACACTGCTATAAGCTAGCAATAAACCTTGTCCTCATAACCCTAATAAACCTTGTCCTCATAACCCTACAAAAGAGAAGTTAAAGGGTCTTAACCCCATCGTTAACAAACATTTAGTGGCAGCATCTTCTCTTTATAACCCTTCAGAAGACAAGTTGAAGGGTCTTAACCCCATATTTAACAAACATTTAGTGGTAGCATCTTCTCTTTATAACCCTTCAGAAGACAAGATGAAGGGTCTTAACCCCATCTTTAACAAACATTTAGTGGTAGCATCTTGTCCTCATAACCCTCCAGAAGACAAGTTAAAGTGCCTTAACCCGATTTTTATCAGACATTTAATGGTAGCACTTCGTTTTCATTACCCTCATGTAGACAAGTTAAAGTATTTTCATCCTACCTTCATGGTATTTCATGTAAAAGACAAATAACACGTCTGAAAATGAGTTTCAAACATTTTATCTTGTTTTCCGGGCTACTCGATAAACCGTAATTCATCCAGGTACGTTAAACTCCATCGATATTCAAGGAGGCAAATACGAAGTAAAATACATGAAGTCATAAAAACATCTTCCAACATTCCAACTTCTCTTATTCAACAAAAAAAATTGTCATACTCGCCATTATCGGAATTTTGGGAAACATGAATCCAATTTTCATTATTGGAATATTGTGACACATAAATCAATTTTCCGTAACCGGAATTGGGTGACACATAAATCCAATTTTTCTTTCAGACTTATTGTTCAATTTGTGGATTCATCCACAGAAGATTCTTCAACATTAACGGATGTACTTTAAATAACCTTTGACCCTTCGTTTAATCTTAGTAAACATTCATTTATTATTTATATTTACCAAGAAAGCCAAGATAATGTCGCTATTAATAAGGTTACATTAGCTGTTTCTTTTGTTGTCTTGTAGTTTATCGAAATAAGAACTGTCTGCCTGGAAACAAAAAGCTGTAAGTCTTCTGTCGCTACATGGATGACGTATCTGTTTCTTGGAAACATGTGATAGAATTGTTAGTTTGATTTGAATTTCGCGCACACCTACAGAAGGGCAATCTGCGCTAGTCGTCCCTAATTTAGCAGTGTATGACTAGAGGGAAGACAGCTAGTCATCACCACCCACCGCCAACTCTTGGGCTACTATTTTACCAACGAATAGTGAGAAAAATGCTAAACGAACTTGACAGGGGTTTAGTTCAGAGAGAGAGAAGTTTGCTGAATTCTCAAACCAACAGGGGTTGTCATAGGGGTTTAGTTCAGAGAGAGAGAAGTCTGCGGAATTCTCAACCCAACAGGGGGTGGGGTCATGGACGTTGTGGTTCCTCATTGTCTCAGCACATGGAAGATTATTTCGCGTGGAATTTTACTTGTAATTTGATTTGGCTTGTTTAAGAAGACGAAGTGAGGTGGGGCATTATAAAAGTGACTGGTGAGAAAGCGGAGCGAGACAAAAGCGGCACTGAGAAGTAGGCTAGGCCGGAGCCCGCAGTACGAAAAGCCGACGAAACATCAAACCAAACGGCACGAATCGGAGCCGGGCAAGAATATTGCCTTGGCTGGGATCTAAAGATTCAATGCCTGAGATTTGGATGGTTGAGGAAACGAGAGTGCACCGAGAAAAGTCACTTTCACAGAACAGGCGCCGAATCGAAAAGCAACAGGTACCAATAGTGGGATTGACCGTAGCATTATAATGCCCCCACGGTTGAAAGGGCGAGTATGTTGGATGCGACGGGGATTCGAACCAGCAACCCTAAGAATACGAGTCGAGCGCCTTAACCCAACTGGGTGGCCCGGCATGGCCAAGCGTGCTAAGTCGTGCGACTCGTAATCCGAGAGTCGCGGATTCGCATCCCCGTTGCGACAAACACGCTCGCCCTTTCAGCCGTGTGGGCGTTATAATGTGACAGTCAATCCCACTATTCGTTGGTAAAAGAGTAGCCGAAGAGTTGGCGGTGGGTGGTGATGACTATCTGCCTTCCCTCTAGTTTCACACTGCTAAATTAGGGACGGCTAGTACAGATAGCCCTCGAGGACCTTTGTGCGAAATTCAAAAAACTAACAAACAATAACCCAACTGGCCATGCCAGGGCCTATCATATGATAGAATACCTAACTGATCTACACATCTGCCTCTTTAAGAAAATCGAACATAAAACTTCAATCTCGAAATCTCGAACGATACATCTACACTTGTCATCCTGGACACTCTACTAACAGTGAAAGACGAAAAACTACAACCATCTCTATACAGGAAATATCGTGAAAGTTCGATAATTTGACATTCTGAGACACATTGTAAGAAATGGACTGGTCATGAGTCAACTCTGAGACACGTTGTAACAAGTGGACTGATCATTGGTCAACACTGAGACACGTTGTAAGAAATGAACTGATCATTGGTCAACTCTGAGACACGTTGTAAGAAATGACTGATCATTGGTCAACTCTGAGACAAGTTGTAAGAAATGGACTGATCATGGATCAACCATTTAAAATACACGAAACGTGTTCAGACATTGAAACACAGTTGATACATAACAAACTCTTTCAATAACACGAAGAAAAACAAATAAAAATATGTTTTGCAAAAACAAACACAATAGATAAATAAAAACAAAACAGAAGTGTTTGAACTAACGTGTATAAATAATAAACAGTTAAAGCAATTTCGCAAGGCTATGAAAATATCAGGCGAAAATCAAATAGAAACCAGTTACGAGTTGAAAACAGCTCGAAACACTTTCACACTCAATACACAAAGAATACTGTTTTCTTAACTCCAGTAATTACGTTCCAGTCAAAAATTATAACAATTTAAAATTTTATGACAGATGTACAGTTAATTATACAACTCTAAGGACGTGTAAAATAAAACTACGGACTAAGAATAGAGAGTAATCTGATCCAATGGATGTCTTACATGATGTACAAAATAGAACTACTGAGTAGACATAGAGAGTAATCTGATCTAATTACTGTCTCACATGATGTACAAAATAGAACTACTGAGAGACATGGAGAGAACTCTGATCCAATGGATTTCTTACATGATGTACAAAATAGAACTACTGAGTAGACATAAAGAGTGATCTAATCCAATGGATGTCTCACATGATGTACAAAATAGAATAATGAGAAGACATAGAGAGTGATCTGATCCAATGGATGTCTTACATGATGTACAAAATAGAATTATTGAGTCGACATAGAGAGTAATCTGATCGAATTGGTGTCTTACCTGATGTACAAAATAGAAATACTGAGTATATATTGAAAGTAATATAATCTAATGGATGTCTTACATGATGTAGAAAATAGAACTACTGAGTAGACATTGAGAGTAATCTGTTCGAATGGATGTCTCACATGATGTACAAAATAGAACTACTAAATAGACATAGAGAGTAATCTGATCCAATGGATGTCTTACATGATGTACAAAATAGAACTACTGAGTAGACATAGAGAGTAATCTGATCCAATGGATGTCTCACATGATGTACAAAATAGAACTACTGAGTAGACATAGAGAGTAATCTGATCCAATGGATGTCTCACATGATGTACAAAATAGAACTACTGAGTAGACATAGAGAGTAATCTGATCCAATGGATGTCTTACATGATGTACAAAATAGAACTACTGAGTAGACATAGAGAGTAATCTGATCCAATGGATGTCTCACATGATGTACAAAATAGAACTACTGAGTAGACATAGAGAGTAATCTGATCCAATGGATGTCTCACATGATGTACAAAATAGAACTACTGAGTAGACATAGAGAGTAATCTGATCCAATGGATGTCTTACATGATGTACAAAAT
The DNA here is from genome assembly GCF_004210375.1 of Tachypleus tridentatus. NCBI lineage: Eukaryota > Metazoa > Arthropoda > Merostomata > Xiphosura > Limulidae > Tachypleus > Tachypleus tridentatus. The sequence goes on from NC_134825.1 coordinate 118,695,917, forward strand.
AGAACTACTGAGTAGACATAGAGAGTAATCTGATCCAATGGATGTCTCACATGATGTACAAAATAGAACTACTGAGTAGACATAGAGAGTAATCTGATCCAATGGATGTCTTACATGATGTACAAAATAGAACTACTGAGTAGACATAGAGAGTAATCTGATCCAATGGATGTCTTACATGATGTACAAAATAGAACTACTGAGTAGACATAGAGAGTAATCTGATCCAATGGATGTCTTACATGATGTACAAAATAGAACTACTGAGTAGACATAGAGAGTAATCTGATCCAATGGATGTCTCACATGATGTACAAAATAGAACTACTGAGTAGACATAGAGAGTAATCTGGTCCAATGGATGTCTTACATGATGTACAAAATAGAACTACTGAGTAGACATAGAGAGTAATCTGATCCAATGGATGTCTCACATGATGTACAAAATAGAACTACTGAGTAGACATAGAGAGTAATCTGATCCAATGGATGTCTTACATGATGTACAAAATAGAACTACTGAGTAGACATAGAGAGTAATCTGATCCAATGGATGTCTCACATGATGTACAAAATAGAACTACTGAGTAGACATAGAGAGTAATCTGATCCAATGGATGTCTCACATGATGTACAAAATAGAACTACTGAGTAGACATAGAGAGTAATCTGATCCAATGGATGTCTCACATGATGTACAAAATAGAACTACTGAGTAGACATAGAGAGTAATCTGATCCAATGGATGTCTTACATGATGTACAAAATAGAACTACTGAGTAGACATAGAGAGTAATCTGATCCAATGGATGTCTTACATGATGTACAAAATAGAACTACTGAGTAGACATAGAGAGTAATCTGATCCAATGGATGTCTTACATGATGTACAAAATAGAACTACTGAGTAGACATAGAGAGTAATCTGATCCAATGGATGTCTTACATGATGTACAAAATAGAACTACTGAGTAGACATAGAGAGTAATCTGATCCAATGGATGTCTTACATGATGTACAAAATAGAACTACTGAGTAGACATAGAGAGTAATCTGATCCAATGGATGTCTTACATGATGTACAAAATAGAACTACTGAGTAGACATAGAGAGTAATCTGATCCAATGGATGTCTCACATGATGTACAAAATAGAACTACTGAGTAGACATAGAGAGTAATCTGATCCAATGGATGTCTCACATGATGTACAAAATAGAACTACTGAGTAGACATAGAGAGTAATCTGATCCAATGGATGTCTTACATGATGTACAAAATAGAACTACTGAGTAGACATAGAGAGTAATCTGATCCAATGGATGTCTTACATGATGTACAAAATAGAACTACTGAGTAGACATAGAGAGTAATCTGATCCAATGGATGTCTTACATGATGTACAAAATAGAACTACTGAGTAGACATAGAGAGTAATCTGATCCAATGGATGTCTTACATGATGTACAAAATAGAACTACTGAGTAGACATAGAGAGTAATCTGATCCAATGGATGTCTCACATGATGTACAAAATAGAACTACTGAGTAGACATAGAGAGTAATCTGATCCAATGGATGTCTTACATGATGTACAAAATAGAACTACTGAGTAGACATAGAGAGTAATCTGATCCAATGGATGTCTTACATGATGTACAAAATAGAACTACTGAGTAGACATAGAGAGTAATCTGATCCAATGGATGTCTCACATGATGTACAAAATAGAACTACTGAGTAGACATAGAGAGTAATCTGATCCAATGGATGTCTCACATGATGTACAAAATAGAACTACTGAGTAGACATAGAGAGTAATCTGATCCAATGGATGTCTTACATGATGTACAAAATAGAACTACTGAGTAGACATAGAGAGTAATCTGATCCAATGGATGTCTCACATGATGTACAAAATAGAACTACTGAGTAGACATAGAGAGTAATCTGATCCAATGGATGTCTTACATGATGTACAAAATAGAACTACTGAGTAGACATAGAGAGTAATCTGATCCAATGGATGTCTCACATGATGTACAAAATAGAACTACTGAGTAGACATAGAGAGTAATCTGATCCAATGGATGTCTCACATGATGTACAAAATAGAACTACTGAGTAGACATAGAGAGTAATCTGATCCAATGGATGTCTCACATGATGTACAAAATAGAACTACTGAGTAGACATAGAGAGTAATCTGATCCAATGGATGTCTTACATGATGTACAAAATAGAACTACTGAGTAGACATAGAGAGTAATCTGATCCAATGGATGTCTTACATGATGTACAAAATAGAACTACTGAGTAGACATAGAGAGTAATCTGATCCAATGGATGTCTTACATGATGTACAAAATAGAACTACTGAGTAGACATAGAGAGTAATCTGATCCAATGGATGTCTTACATGATGTACAAAATAGAACTACTGAGTAGACATAGAGAGTAATCTGATCCAATGGATGTCTCACATGATGTACAAAATAGAACTACTGAGTAGACATAGAGAGTAATCTGATCCAATGGATGTCTTACATGATGTACAAAATAGAACTACTGAGTAGACATAGAGAGTAATCTGATCCAATGGATGTCTCACATGATGTACAAAATAGAACTACTGAGTAGACATAGAGAGTAATCTGATCCAATGGATGTCTCACATGATGTACAAAATAGAACTACTGAGTAGACATAGAGAGTAATCTGATCCAATGGATGTCTTACATGATGTACAAAATAGAACTACTGAGTAGACATAGAGAGTAATCTGATCCAATGGATGTCTCACATGATGTACAAAATAGAACTACTGAGTAGACATAGAGAGTAATCTGATCCAATGGATGTCTTACATGATGTACAAAATAGAACTACTGAGTAGACATAGAGAGTAATCTGATCCAATGGATGTCTTACATGATGTACAAAATAGAACTACTGAGTAGACATAGAGAGTAATCTGATCCAATGGATGTCTCACATGATGTACAAAATAGAACTACTGAGTAGACATAGAGAGTAATCTGATCCAATGGATGTCTCACATGATGTACAAAATAGAACTACTGAGTAGACATAGAGAGTAATCTGATCCAATGGATGTCTTACATGATGTACAAAATAGAACTACTGAGTAGACATAGAGAGTAATCTGATCCAATGGATGTCTCACATGATGTACAAAATAGAACTACTGAGTAGACATAGAGAGTAATCTGATCCAATGGATGTCTTACATGATGTACAAAATAGAACTACTGAGTAGACATAGAGAGTAATCTGATCCAATGGATGTCTCACATGATGTACAAAATAGAACTACTGAGTAGACATAGAGAGTAATCTGATCCAATGGATGTCTTACATGATGTACAAAATAGAACTACTGAGTAGACATAGAGAGTAATCTGATCCAATGGATGTCTTACATGATGTACAAAATAGAACTACTGAGTAGACATAGAGAGTAATCTGATCCAATGGATGTCTTACATGATGTACAAAATAGAACTACTGAGTAGACATAGAGAGTAATCTGATCCAATGGATGTCTCACATGATGTACAAAATAGAACTACTGAGTAGACATAGAGAGTAATCTGATCCAATGGATGTCTTACATGATGTACAAAATAGAACTACTGAGTAGACATAGAGAGTAATCTGATCCAATGGATGTCTTACATGATGTACAAAATAGAACTACTGAGTAGACATAGAGAGTAATCTGATCCAATGGATGTCTTACATGATGTACAAAATAGAACTACTGAGTAGACATAGAGAGTAATCTGATCCAATGGATGTCTCACATGATGTACAAAATAGAACTACTGAGTAGACATAGAGAGTAATCTGATCCAATGGATGTCTTACATGATGTACAAAATAGAACTACTGAGTAGACATAGAGAGTAATCTGATCCAATGGATGTCTTACATGATGTACAAAATAGAACTACTGAGTAGACATAGAGAGTAATCTGATCCAATGGATGTCTCACATGATGTACAAAATAGAACTACTGAGTAGACATAGAGAGTAATCTGATCCAATGGATGTCTCACATGATGTACAAAATAGAACTACTGAGTAGACATAGAGAGTAATCTGATCCAATGGATGTCTTACATGATGTACAAAATAGAACTACTGAGTAGACATAGAGAGTAATCTGATCCAATGGATGTCTTACATGATGTACAAAATAGAACTACTGAGTAGACATAGAGAGTAATCTGATCCAATGGATGTCTTACATGATGTACAAAATAGAACTACTGAGTAGACATAGAGAGTAATCTGATCCAATGGATGTCTTACATGATGTACAAAATAGAACTACTGAGTAGACATAGAGAGTAATCTGATCCAATGGATGTCTTACATGATGTACAAAATAGAACTACTGAGTAGACATAGAGAGTAATCTGATCCAATGGATGTCTTACATGATGTACAAAATAGAACTACTGAGTAGACATAGAGAGTAATCTGATCCAATGGATGTCTCACATGATGTACAAAATAGAACTACTGAGTAGACATAGAGAGTAATCTGATCCAATGGATGTCTTACATGATGTACAAAATAGAACTACTGAGTAGACATAGAGAGTAATCTGATCCAATGGATGTCTCACATGATGTACAAAATAGAACTACTGAGTAGACATAGAGAGTAATCTGATCCAATGGATGTCTCACATGATGTACAAAATAGAACTACTGAGTAGACATAGAGAGTAATCTGATCCAATGGATGTCTCACATGATGTACAAAATAGAACTACTGAGTAGACATAGAGAGTAATCTGATCCAATGGATGTCTTACATGATGTACAAAATAGAACTACTGAGTAGACATAGAGAGTAATCTGATCCAATGGATGTCTTACATGATGTACAAAATAGAACTACTGAGTAGACATAGAGAGTAATCTGATCCAATGGATGTCTTACATGATGTACAAAATAGAACTACTGAGTAGACATAGAGAGTAATCTGATCCAATGGATGTCTCACATGATGTACAAAATAGAACTACTGAGTAGACATAGAGAGTAATCTGATCCAATGGATGTCTTACATGATGTACAAAATAGAACTACTGAGTAGACATAGAGAGTAATCTGATCCAATGGATGTCTCACATGATGTACAAAATAGAACTACTGAGTAGACATAGAGAGTAATCTGATCCAATGGATGTCTTACATGATGTACAAAATAGAACTACTGAGTAGACATAGAGAGTAATCTGATCCAATGGATGTCTCACATGATGTACAAAATAGAACTACTGAGTAGACATAGAGAGTAATCTGATCCAATGGATGTCTTACATGATGTACAAAATAGAACTACTGAGTAGACATAGAGAGTAATCTGATCCAATGGATGTCTTACATGATGTACAAAATAGAACTACTGAGTAGACATAGAGAGTAATCTGATCCAATGGATGTCTTACATGATGTACAAAATAGAACTACTGAGTAGACATAGAGAGTAATCTGATCCAATGGATGTCTTACATGATGTACAAAATAGAACTACTGAGTAGACATAGAGAGTAATCTGATCCAATGGATGTCTCACATGATGTACAAAATAGAACTACTGAGTAGACATAGAGAGTAATCTGATCCAATGGATGTCTTACATGATGTACAAAATAGAACTACTGAGTAGACATAGAGAGTAATCTGATCCAATGGATGTCTTACATGATGTACAAAATAGAACTACTGAGTAGACATAGAGAGTAATCTGATCCAATGGATGTCTCACATGATGTACAAAATAGAACTACTGAGTAGACATAGAGAGTAATCTGATCCAATGGATGTCTCACATGATGTACAAAATAGAACTACTGAGTAGACATAGAGAGTAATCTGATCCAATGGATGTCTTACATGATGTACAAAATAGAACTACTGAGTAGACATAGAGAGTAATCTGATCCAATGGATGTCTCACATGATGTACAAAATAGAACTACTGAGTAGACATAGAGAGTAATCTGATCCAATGGATGTCTTACATGATGTACAAAATAGAACTACTGAGTAGACATAGAGAGTAATCTGATCCAATGGATGTCTCACATGATGTACAAAATAGAACTACTGAGTAGACATAGAGAGTAATCTGATCCAATGGATGTCTTACATGATGTACAAAATAGAACTACTGAGTAGACATAGAGAGTAATCTGATCCAATGGATGTCTTACATGATGTACAAAATAGAACTACTGAGTAGACATAGAGAGTAATCTGATCCAATGGATGTCTTACATGATGTACAAAATAGAACTACTGAGTAGACATAGAGAGTAATCTGATCCAATGGATGTCTCACATGATGTACAAAATAGAACTACTGAGTAGACATAGAGAGTAATCTGATCCAATGGATGTCTTACATGATGTACAAAATAGAACTACTGAGTAGACATAGAGAGTAATCTGATCCAATGGATGTCTTACATGATGTACAAAATAGAACTACTGAGTAGACATAGAGAGTAATCTGATCCAATGGATGTCTTACATGATGTACAAAATAGAACTACTGAGTAGACATAGAGAGTAATCTGATCCAATGGATGTCTCACATGATGTACAAAATAGAACTACTGAGTAGACATAGAGAGTAATCTGATCCAATGGATGTCTTACATGATGTACAAAATAGAACTACTGAGTAGACATAGAGAGTAATCTGATCCAATGGATGTCTTACATGATGTACAAAATAGAACTACTGAGTAGACATAGAGAGTAATCTGATCCAATGGATGTCTTACATGATGTACAAAATAGAACTACTGAGTAGACATAGAGAGTAATCTGATCCAATGGATGTCTTACATGATGTACAAAATAGAACTACTGAGTAGACATAGAGAGTAATCTGATCCAATGGATGTCTTACATGATGTACAAAATAGAACTACTGAGTAGACATAGAGAGTAATCTGATCCAATGGATGTCTTACATGATGTACAAAATAGAACTACTGAGTAGACATAGAGAGTAATCTGATCCAATGGATGTCTTACATGATGTACAAAATAGAACTACTGAGTAGACATAGAGAGTAATCTGATCCAATGGATGTCTTACATGATGTACAAAATAGAACTACTGAGTAGACATAGAGAGTAATCTGATCCAATGGATGTCTCACATGATGTACAAAATAGAACTACTGAGTAGACATAGAGAGTAATCTGATCCAATGGATGTCTTACATGATGTACAAAATAGAACTACTGAGTAGACATAGAGAGTAATCTGATCCAATGGATGTCTCACATGATGTACAAAATAGAACTACTGAGTAGACATAGAGAGTAATCTGATCCAATGGATGTCTTACATGATGTACAAAATAGAACTACTGAGTAGACATAGAGAGTAATCTGATCCAATGGATGTCTCACATGATGTACAAAATAGAACTACTGAGTAGACATAGAGAGTAATCTGATCCAATGGATGTCTCACATGATGTACAAAATAGAACTACTGAGTAGACATAGAGAGTAATCTGATCCAATGGATGTCTCACATGATGTACAAAATAGAACTACTGAGTAGACATAGAGAGTAATCTGATCCAATGGATGTCTTACATGATGTACAAAATAGAACTACTGAGTAGACATAGAGAGTAATCTGATCCAATGGATGTCTTACATGATGTACAAAATAGAACTACTGAGTAGACATAGAGAGTAATCTGATCCAATGGATGTCTTACATGATGTACAAAATAGAACTACTGAGTAGACATAGAGAGTAATCTGATCCAATGGATGTCTCACATGATGTACAAAATAGAACTACTGAGTAGACATAGAGAGTAATCTGATCCAATGGATGTCTTACATGATGTACAAAATAGAACTACTGAGTAGACATAGAGAGTAATCTGATCCAATGGATGTCTCACATGATGTACAAAATAGAACTACTGAGTAGACATAGAGAGTAATCTGATCCAATGGATGTCTTACATGATGTACAAAATAGAACTACTGAGTAGACATAGAGAGTAATCTGATCCAATGGATGTCTCACATGATGTACAAAATAGAACTACTGAGTAGACATAGAGAGTAATCTGATCCAATGGATGTCTCACATGATGTACAAAATAGAACTACTGAGTAGACATAGAGAGTAATCTGATCCAATGGATGTCTCACATGATGTACAAAATAGAACTACTGAGTAGACATAGAGAGTAATCTGATCCAATGGATGTCTTACATGATGTACAAAATAGAACTACTGAGTAGACATAGAGAGTAATCTGATCCAATGGATGTCTTACATGATGTACAAAATAGAACTACTGAGTAGACATAGAGAGTAATCTGATCCAATGGATGTCTCACATGATGTACAAAATAGAACTACTGAGTAGACATAGAGAGTAATCTGATCCAATGGATGTCTTACATGATGTACAAAATAGAACTACTGAGTAGACATAGAGAGTAATCTGATCCAATGGATGTCTTACATGATGTACAAAATAGAACTACTGAGTAGACATAGAGAGTAATCTGATCCAATGGATGTCTTACATGATGTACAAAATAGAACTACTGAGTAGACATAGAGAGTAATCTGATCCAATGGATGTCTCACATGATGTACAAAATAGAACTACTGAGTAGACATAGAGAGTAATCTGATCCAATGGATGTCTTACATGATGTACAAAATAGAACTACTGAGTAGACATAGAGAGTAATCTGATCCAATGGATGTCTTACATGATGTACAAAATAGAACTACTGAGTAGACATAGAGAGTAATCTGATCCAATGGATGTCTTACATGATGTACAAAATAGAACTACTGAGTAGACATAGAGAGTAATCTGATCCAATGGATGTCTCACATGATGTACAAAATAGAACTACTGAGTAGACATAGAGAGTAATCTGATCCAATGGATGTCTTACATGATGTACAAAATAGAACTACTGAGTAGACATAGAGAGTAATCTGATCCAATGGATGTCTTACATGATGTACAAAATAGAACTACTGAGTAGACATAGAGAGTAATCTGATCCAATGGATGTCTTACATGATGTACAAAATAGAACTACTGAGTAGACATAGAGAGTAATCTGATCCAATGGATGTCTCACATGATGTACAAAATAGAACTACTGAGTAGACATAGAGAGTAATCTGATCCAATGGATGTCTTACATGATGTACAAAATAGAACTACTGAGTAGACATAGAGAGTAATCTGATCCAATGGATGTCTCACATGATGTACAAAATAGAACTACTGAGTAGACATAGAGAGTAATCTGATCCAATGGATGTCTTACATGATGTACAAAATAGAACTACTGAGTAGACATAGAGAGTAATCTGATCCAATGGATGTCTTACATGATGTACAAAATAGAACTACTGAGTAGACATAGAGAGTAATCTGATCCAATGGATGTCTTACATGATGTACAAAATAGAACTACTGAGTAGACATAGAGAGTAATCTGATCCAATGGATGTCTTACATGATGTACAAAATAGAACTACTGAGTAGACATAGAGAGTAATCTGATCCAATGGATGTCTTACATGATGTACAAAATAGAACTACTGAGTAGACATAGAGAGTAATCTGATCCAATGGATGTCTCACATGATGTACAAAATAGAACTACTGAGTAGACATAGAGAGTAATCTGATCCAATGGATGTCTTACATGATGTACAAAATAGAACTACTGAGTAGACATAGAGAGTAATCTGATCCAATGGATGTCTCACATGATGTACAAAATAGAACTACTGAGTAGACATAGAGAGTAATCTGATCCAATGGATGTCTTACATGATGTACAAAATAGAACTACTGAGTAGACATAGAGAGTAATCTGATCCAATGGATGTCTCACATGATGTACAAAATAGAACTACTGAGTAGACATAGAGAGTAATCTGATCCAATGGATGTCTCACATGATGTACAAAATAGAACTACTGAGTAGACATAGAGAGTAATCTGATCCAATGGATGTCTTACATGATGTACAAAATAGAACTACTGAGTAGACATAGAGAGTAATCTGATCCAATGGATGTCTTACATGATGTACAAAATAGAACTACTGAGTAGACATAGAGAGTAATCTGATCCAATGGATGTCTCACATGATGTACAAAATAGAACTACTGAGTAGACATAGAGAGTAATCTGATCCAATGGATGTCTCACATGATGTACAAAATAGAACTACTGAGTAGACATAGAGAGTAATCTGATCCAATGGATGTCTTACATGATGTACAAAATAGAACTACTGAGTAGACATAGAGAGTAATCTGATCCAATGGATGTCTTACATGATGTACAAAATAGAACTACTGAGTAGACATAGAGAGTAATCTGATCCAATGGATGTCTCACATGATGTACAAAATAGAACTACTGAGTAGACATAGAGAGTAATCTGATCCAATGGATGTCTCACATGATGTACAAAATAGAACTACTGAGTAGACATAGAGAGTAATCTGATCCAATGGATGTCTTACATGATGTACAAAATAGAACTACTGAGTAGACATAGAGAGTAATCTGATCCAATGGATGTCTCACATGATGTACAAAATAGAACTACTGAGTAGACATAGAGAGTAATCTGATCCAATGGATGTCTTACATGATGTACAAAATAGAACTACTGAGTAGACATAGAGAGTAATCTGATCCAATGGATGTCTCACATGATGTACAAAATAGAACTACTGAGTAGACATAGAGAGTAATCTGATCCAATGGATGTCTCACATGATGTACAAAATAGAACTACTGAGTAGACATAGAGAGTAATCTGATCCAATGGATGTCTCACATGATGTACAAAATAGAACTACTGAGTAGACATAGAGAGTAATCTGATCCAATGGATGTCTTACATGATGTACAAAATAGAACTACTGAGTAGACATAGAGAGTAATCTGATCCAATGGATGTCTTACATGATGTACAAAATAGAACTACTGAGTAGACATAGAGAGTAATCTGATCCAATGGATGTCTTACATGATGTACAAAATAGAACTACTGAGTAGACATAGAGAGTAATCTGATCCAATGGATGTCTTACATGATGTACAAAATAGAACTACTGAGTAGACATAGAGAGTAATCTGATCCAATGGATGTCTTACATGATGTACAAAATAGAACTACTGAGTAGACATAGAGAGTAATCTGATCCAATGGATGTCTCACATGATGTACAAAATAGAACTACTGAGTAGACATAGAGAGTAATCTGATCCAATGGATGTCTTACATGATGTACAAAATAGAACTACTGAGTAGACATAGAGAGTAATCTGATCCAATGGATGTCTCACATGATGTACAAAATAGAACTACTGAGTAGACATAGAGAGTAATCTGATCCAATGGATGTCTCACATGATGTACAAAATAGAACTACTGAGTAGACATAGAGAGTAATCTGATCCAATGGATGTCTCACATGATGTACAAAATAGAACTACTGAGTAGACATAGAGAGTAATCTGATCCAATGGATGTCTTACATGATGTACAAAATAGAACTACTGAGTAGACATAGAGAGTAATCTGATCCAATGGATGTCTTACATGATGTACAAAATAGAACTACTGAGTAGACATAGAGAGTAATCTGATCCAATGGATGTCTCACATGATGTACAAAATAGAACTACTGAGTAGACATAGAGAGTAATCTGATCCAATGGATGTCTTACATGATGTACAAAATAGAACTACTGAGTAGACATAGAGAGTAATCTGATCCAATGGATGTCTCACATGATGTACAAAATAGAACTACTGAGTAGACATAGAGAGTAATCTGATCCAATGGATGTCTCACATGATGTACAAAATAGAACTACTGAGTAGACATAGAGAGTAATCTGATCCAATGGATGTCTCACATGATGTACAAAATAGAACTACTGAGTAGACATAGAGAGTAATCTGATCCAATGGATGTCTTACATGATGTACAAAATAGAACTACTGAGTAGACATAGAGAGTAATCTGATCCAATGGATGTCTCACATGATGTACAAAATAGAACTACTGAGTAGACATAGAGAGTAATCTGATCCAATGGATGTCTTACATGATGTACAAAATAGAACTACTGAGTAGACATAGAGAGTAATCTGATCCAATGGATGTCTTACATGATGTACAAAATAGAACTACTGAGTAGACATAGAGAGTAATCTGATCCAATGGATGTCTTACATGATGTACAAAATAGAACTACTGAGTAGACATAGAGAGTAATCTGATCCAATGGATGTCTTACATGATGTACAAAATAGAACTACTGAGTAGACATAGAGAGTAATCTGATCCAATGGATGTCTTACATGATGTACAAAATAGAACTACTGAGTAGACATAGAGAGTAATCTGATCCAATGGATGTCTCACATGATGTACAAAATAGAACTACTGAGTAGACATAGAGAGTAATCTGATCCAATGGATGTCTTACATGATGTACAAAATAGAACTACTGAGTAGACATAGAGAGTAATCTGATCCAATGGATGTCTCACATGATGTACAAAATAGAACTACTGAGTAGACATAGAGAGTAATCTGATCCAATGGATGTCTCACATGATGTACAAAATAGAACTACTGAGTAGACATAGAGAGTAATCTGATCCAATGGATGTCTTACATGATGTACAAAATAGAACTACTGAGTAGACATAGAGAGTAATCTGATCCAATGGATGTCTTACATGATGTACAAAATAGAACTACTGAGTAGACATAGAGAGTAATCTGATCCAATGGATGTCTTACATGATGTACAAAATAGAACTACTGAGTAGACATAGAGAGTAATCTGATCCAATGGATGTCTCACATGATGTACAAAATAGAACTACTGAGTAGACATAGAGAGTAATCTGATCCAATGGATGTCTCACATGATGTACAAAATAGAACTACTGAGTAGACATAGAGAGTAATCTGATCCAATGGATGTCTTACATGATGTACAAAATAGAACTACTGAGTAGACATAGAGAGTAATCTGATCCAATGGATGTCTTACATGATGTACAAAATAGAACTACTGAGTAGACATAGAGAGTAATCTGATCCAATGGATGTCTTACATGATGTACAAAATAGAACTACTGAGTAGACATAGAGAGTAATCTGATCCAATGGATGTCTCACATGATGTACAAAATAGAACTACTGAGTAGACATAGAGAGTAATCTGATCCAATGGATGTCTCACATGATGTACAAAATAGAACTACTGAGTAGACATAGAGAGTAATCTGATCCAATGGATGTCTTACATGATGTACAAAATAGAACTACTGAGTAGACATAGAGAGTAATCTGATCCAATGGATGTCTCACATGATGTACAAAATAGAACTACTGAGTAGACATAGAGAGTAATCTGATCCAATGGATGTCTTACATGATGTACAAAATAGAACTACTGAGTAGACATAGAGAGTAATCTGATCCAATGGATGTCTCACATGATGTACAAAATAGAACTACTGAGTAGACATAGAGAGTAATCTGATCCAATGGATGTCTCACATGATGTACAAAATAGAACTACTGAGTAGACATAGAGAGTAATCTGATCCAATGGATGTCTCACATGATGTACAAAATAGAACTACTGAGTAGACATAGAGAGTAATCTGATCCAATGGATGTCTCACATGATGTACAAAATAGAACTACTGAGTAGACATAGAGAGTAATCTGATCCAATGGATGTCTTACATGATGTACAAAATAGAACTACTGAGTAGACATAGAGAGTAATCTGATCCAATGGATGTCTTACATGATGTACAAAATAGAACTACTGAGTAGACATAGAGAGTAATCTGATCCAATGGATGTCTTACATGATGTACAAAATAGAACTACTGAGTAGACATAGAGAGTAATCTGATCCAATGGATGTCTTACATGATGTACAAAATAGAACTACTGAGTAGACATAGAGAGTAATCTGATCCAATGGATGTCTCACATGATGTACAAAATAGAACTACTGAGTAGACATAGAGAGTAATCTGATCCAATGGATGTCTTACATGATGTACAAAATAGAACTACTGAGTAGACATAGAGAGTAATCTGATCCAATGGATGTCTCACATGATGTACAAAATAGAACTACTGAGTAGACATAGAGAGTAATCTGATCCAATGGATGTCTCACATGATGTACAAAATAGAACTACTGAGTAGACATAGAGAGTAATCTGATCCAATGGATGTCTCACATGATGTACAAAATAGAACTACTGAGTAGACATAGAGAGTAATCTGATCCAATGGATGTCTTACATGATGTACAAAATAGAACTACTGAGTAGACATAGAGAGTAATCTGATCCAATGGATGTCTTACATGATGTACAAAATAGAACTACTGAGTAGACATAGAGAGTAATCTGATCCAATGGATGTCTCACATGATGTACAAAATAGAACTACTGAGTAGACATAGAGAGTAATCTGATCCAATGGATGTCTCACATGATGTACAAAATAGAACTACTGAGTAGACATAGAGAGTAATCTGATCCAATGGATGTCTCACATGATGTACAAAATAGAACTACTGAGTAGACATAGAGAGTAATCTGATCCAATGGATGTCTTACATGATGTACAAAATAGAACTACTGAGTAGACATAGAGAGTAATCTGATCCAATGGATGTCTCACATGATGTACAAAATAGAACTACTGAGTAGACATAGAGAGTAATCTGATCCAATGGATGTCTTACATGATGTACAAAATAGAACTACTGAGTAGACATAGAGAGTAATCTGATCCAATGGATGTCTTACATGATGTACAAAATAGAACTACTGAGTAGACATAGAGAGTAATCTGATCCAATGGATGTCTTACATGATGTACAAAATAGAACTACTGAGTAGACATAGAGAGTAATCTGATCCAATGGATGTCTCACATGATGTACAAAATAGAACTACTGAGTAGACATAGAGAGTAATCTGATCCAATGGATGTCTTACATGATGTACAAAATAGAACTACTGAGTAGACATAGAGAGTAATCTGATCCAATGGATGTCTTACATGATGTACAAAATAGAACTACTGAGTAGACATAGAGAGTAATCTGATCCAATGGATGTCTCACATGATGTACAAAATAGAACTACTGAGTAGACATAGAGAGTAATCTGATCCAATGGATGTCTCACATGATGTACAAAATAGAACTACTGAGTAGACATAGAGAGTAATCTGATCCAATGGATGTCTTACATGATGTACAAAATAGAACTACTGAGTAGACATAGAGAGTAATCTGATCCAATGGATGTCTCACATGATGTACAAAATAGAACTACTGAGTAGACATAGAGAGTAATCTGATCCAATGGATGTCTTACATGATGTACAAAATAGAACTACTGAGTAGACATAGAGAGTAATCTGATCCAATGGATGTCTCACATGATGTACAAAATAGAACTACTGAGTAGACATAGAGAGTAATCTGATCCAATGGATGTCTTACATGATGTACAAAATAGAACTACTGAGTAGACATAGAGAGTAATCTGATCCAATGGATGTCTTACATGATGTACAAAATAGAACTACTGAGTAGACATAGAGAGTAATCTGATCCAATGGATGTCTTACATGATGTACAAAATAGAACTACTGAGTAGACATAGAGAGTAATCTGATCCAATGGATGTCTCACATGATGTACAAAATAGAACTACTGAGTAGACATAGAGAGTAATCTGATCCAATGGATGTCTTACATGATGTACAAAATAGAACTACTGAGTAGACATAGAGAGTAATCTGATCCAATGGATGTCTTACATGATGTACAAAATAGAACTACTGAGTAGACATAGAGAGTAATCTGATCCAATGGATGTCTTACATGATGTACAAAATAGAACTACTGAGTAGACATAGAGAGTAATCTGATCCAATGGATGTCTCACATGATGTACAAAATAGAACTACTGAGTAGACATAGAGAGTAATCTGATCCAATGGATGTCTCACATGATGTACAAAATAGAACTACTGAGTAGACATAGAGAGTAATCTGATCCAATGGATGTCTTACATGATGTACAAAATAGAACTACTGAGTAGACATAGAGAGTAATCTGATCCAATGGATGTCTCACATGATGTACAAAATAGAACTACTGAGTAGACATAGAGAGTAATCTGATCCAATGGATGTCTCACATGATGTACAAAATAGAACTACTGAGTAGACATAGAGAGTAATCTGATCCAATGGATGTCTTACATGATGTACAAAATAGAACTACTGAGTAGACATAGAGAGTAATCTGATCCAATGGATGTCTTACATGATGTACAAAATAGAACTACTGAGTAGACATAGAGAGTAATCTGATCCAATGGATGTCTTACATGATGTACAAAATAGAACTACTGAGTAGACATAGAGAGTAATCTGATCCAATGGATGTCTCACATGATGTACAAAATAGAACTACTGAGTAGACATAGAGAGTAATCTGATCCAATGGATGTCTCACATGATGTACAAAATAGAACTACTGAGTAGACATAGAGAGTAATCTGATCCAATGGATGTCTTACATGATGTACAAAATAGAACTACTGAGTAGACATAGAGAGTAATCTGATCCAATGGATGTCTCACATGATGTACAAAATAGAACTACTGAGTAGACATAGAGAGTAATCTGATCCAATGGATGTCTCACATGATGTACAAAATAGAACTACTGAGTAGACATAGAGAGTAATCTGATCCAATGGATGTCTTACATGATGTACAAAATAGAACTACTGAGTAGACATAGAGAGTAATCTGATCCAATGGATGTCTCACATGATGTACAAAATAGAACTACTGAGTAGACATAGAGAGTAATCTGATCCAATGGATGTCTCACATGATGTACAAAATAGAACTACTGAGTAGACATAGAGAGTAATCTGATCCAATGGATGTCTTACATGATGTACAAAATAGAACTACTGAGTAGACATAGAGAGTAATCTGATCCAATGGATGTCTTACATGATGTACAAAATAGAACTACTGAGTAGACATAGAGAGTAATCTGATCCAATGGATGTCTTACATGATGTACAAAATAGAACTACTGAGTAGACATAGAGACAAAATAGAACTACTAATCTGATCCAATGGATGTCTTACATGATGTACAAAATAGAACTACTGAGTAGACATAGAGAGTAATCTGATCCAATGGATGTCTTACATGATGTACAAAATAGAACTACTGAGTAGACATAGAGAGTAATCTGATCCAATGGATGTCTTACATGATGTACAAAATAGAACTACTGAGTAGACATAGAGAGTAATCTGATCCAATGGATGTCTCACATGATGTACAAAATAGAACTACTGAGTAGACATAGAGAGTAATCTGATCCAATGGATGTCTTACATGATGTACAAAATAGAACTACTGAGTAGACATAGAGAGTAATCTGATCCAATGGATGTCTCACATGATGTACAAAATAGAACTACTGAGTAGACATAGAGAGTAATCTGATCCAATGGATGTCTTACATGATGTACAAAATAGAACTACTGAGTAGACATAGAGAGTAATCTGATCCAATGGATGTCTTACATGATGTACAAAATAGAACTACTGAGTAGACATAGAGAGTAATCTGATCCAATGGATGTCTTACATGATGTACAAAATAGAACTACTGAGTAGACATAGAGAGTAATCTGATCCAATGGATGTCTTACATGATGTACAAAATAGAACTACTGAGTAGACATAGAGAGTAATCTGATCCAATTGATGTCTTACATGATGTACAAAATAGAACTACTGAGTAGACATAGAGAGTAATCTGATCCAATGGATGTCTCACATGATGTACAAAATAGAACTACTGAGTAGACATAGAGAGTAATCTGATCCAATGGATGTCTCACATGATGTACAAAATAGAACTACTGAGTAGACATAGAGAGTAATCTGATCCAATGGATGTCTCACATGATGTACAAAATAGAACTACTGAGTAGACATAGAGAGTAATCTGATCCAATGGATGTCTTACATGATGTACAAAATAGAACTACTAAATAGACAAAGAGAGTAATCTGGTCCAATTGCTGTCTTACATGATGTACAAAATAGAACTACTGAGTAGACATAGAGTAATCTGATATAATGGTTGTCTCGCATGATGTACAAATTAGAACTACTGAGTAGACATAGAGAGTAATCTGGTCCAATGGATGTCTCACATGATGTACAAAATAGAACTACTGAGTAGACATAGAGAGTAATCTGATCCAATGGATGTCTCACATGATGTACAAAATAGAACTACTGAGTAGACATAGAGAGTAATCTGATCCAATGGATGTCTTACATGATGTACAAAATAGAACTACTGAGTAGACATAGAGAGTAATCTGATCCAATGGATGTCTTACATGATGTACAAAATAGAACTACTGAGTAGACATAGAGAGTAATCTGATCCAATGGATGTCTCACATGATGTACAAAATAGAACTACTGAGTAGACATAGAGAGTAATCTGATCCAATGGATGTCTCACATGATGTACAAAATAGAACTACTGAGTAGACATAGAGAGTAATCTGATCCAATGGATGTCTCACATGATGTACAAAATAGAACTACTGAGTAGACATAGAGAGTAATCTGATCCAATGGATGTCTTACATGATGTACAAAATAGAACTACTGAGTAGACATAGAGAGTAATCTGATCCAATGGATGTCTCACATGATGTACAAAATAGAACTACTGAGTAGACATAGAGAGTAATCTGATCCAATGGATGTCTTACATGATGTACAAAATAGAACTACTGAGTAGACATAGAGAGTAATCTGATCCAATGGATGTCTTACATGATGTACAAAATAGAACTACTGAGTAGACATAGAGAGTAATCTGATCCAATGGATGTCTTACATGATGTACAAAATAGAACTACTGAGTAGACATAGAGAGTAATCTGATCCAATGGATGTCTCACATGATGTACAAAATAGAACTACTGAGTAGACATAGAGAGTAATCTGATCCAATGGATGTCTTACATGATGTACAAAATAGAACTACTGAGTAGACATAGAGAGTAATCTGATCCAATGGATGTCTTACATGATGTACAAAATAGAACTACTGAGTAGACATAGAGAGTAATCTGATCCAATGGATGTCTCACATGATGTACAAAATAGAACTACTGAGTAGACATAGAGAGTAATCTGATCCAATGGATGTCTCACATGATGTACAAAATAGAACTACTGAGTAGACATAGAGAGTAATCTGATCCAATGGATGTCTTACATGATGTACAAAATAGAACTACTGAGTAGACATAGAGAGTAATCTGATCCAATGGATGTCTCACATGATGTACAAAATAGAACTACTGAGTAGACATAGAGAGTAATCTGATCCAATGGATGTCTTACATGATGTACAAAATAGAACTACTGAGTAGACATAGAGAGTAATCTGATCCAATGGATGTCTCACATGATGTACAAAATAGAACTACTGAGTAGACATAGAGAGTAATCTGATCCAATGGATGTCTTACATGATGTACAAAATAGAACTACTGAGTAGACATAGAGAGTAATCTGATCCAATGGATGTCTCACATGATGTACAAAATAGAACTACTGAGTAGACATAGAGAGTAATCTGATCCAATGGATGTCTTACATGATGTACAAAATAGAACTACTGAGTAGACATAGAGAGTAATCTGATCCAATGGATGTCTTACATGATGTACAAAATAGAACTACTGAGTAGACATAGAGAGTAATCTGATCCAATGGATGTCTTACATGATGTACAAAATAGAACTACTGAGTAGACATAGAGAGTAATCTGATCCAATGGATGTCTCACATGATGTACAAAATAGAACTACTGAGTAGACATAGAGAGTAATCTGATCCAATGGATGTCTCACATGATGTACAAAATAGAACTACTGAGTAGACATAGAGAGTAATCTGATCCAATGGATGTCTCACATGATGTACAAAATAGAACTACTGAGTAGACATAGAGAGTAATCTGATCCAATGGATGTCTCACATGATGTACAAAATAGAACTACTGAGTAGACATAGAGAGTAATCTGATCCAATGGATGTCTTACATGATGTACAAAATAGAACTACTGAGTAGACATAGAGAGTAATCTGATCCAATGGATGTCTTACATGATGTACAAAATAGAACTACTGAGTAGACATAGAGAGTAATCTGATCCAATGGATGTCTCACATGATGTACAAAATAGAACTACTGAGTAGACATAGAGAGTAATCTGATCCAATGGATGTCTTACATGATGTACAAAATAGAACTACTGAGTAGACATAGAGAGTAATCTGATCCAATGGATGTCTTACATGATGTACAAAATAGAACTACTGAGTAGACATAGAGAGTAATCTGATCCAATGGATGTCTCACATGATGTACAAAATAGAACTACTGAGTAGACATAGAGAGTAATCTGATCCAATGGATGTCTTACATGATGTACAAAATAGAACTACTGAGTAGACATAGAGAGTAATCTGATCCAATGGATGTCTTACATGATGTACAAAATAGAACTACTGAGTAGACATAGAGAGTAATCTGATCCAATGGATGTCTTACATGATGTACAAAATAGAACTACTGAGTAGACATAGAGAGTAATCTGATCCAATGGATGTCTCACATGATGTACAAAATAGAACTACTGAGTAGACATAGAGAGTAATCTGATCCAATGGATGTCTTACATGATGTACAAAATAGAACTACTGAGTAGACATAGAGAGTAATCTGATCCAATGGATGTCTTACATGATGTACAAAATAGAACTACTGAGTAGACATAGAGAGTAATCTGATCCAATGGATGTCTCACATGATGTACAAAATAGAACTACTGAGTAGACATAGAGAGTAATCTGATCCAATGGATGTCTCACATGATGTACAAAATAGAACTACTGAGTAGACATAGAGAGTAATCTGATCCAATGGATGTCTCACATGATGTACAAAATAGAACTACTGAGTAGACATAGAGAATAATCTGATCCAATGGATGTCTACCATGATGTACAAAATAGAACTACTGAGTAGACATAGAGAGTAATCTGATCCAATGGCTGTCTTACATGATGTACAAAATAGAACTACTGAGTAGACATAGAGAGTAATCTGATCCAATGGATGTCTCACATGATGTACAAAATAGAACTACTGAGTAGACATAGAGAGTAATCTGATCCAATGGATGTCTTACATGATGTACAAAATAGAACTACTGAGTAGACATAGAGAGTAATCTGATCCAATGGATGTCTCACATGATGTACAAAATAGAACTACTGAGTAGACATAGAGAGTAATCTGATCCAATGGATGTCTTACATGATGTACAAAATAGAACTACTGAGTAGACATAGAGAGTAATCTGATCCAATGGATGTCTTACATGATGTACAAAATAGAACTACTGAGTAGACATAGAGAGTAATCTGATCCAATGGATGTCTTACATGATGTACAAAATAGAACTACTGAGTAGACATAGAGAGTAATCTGATCCAATGGATGTCTCACATGATGTACAAAATAGAACTACTGAGTAGACATAGAGAGTAATCTGATCCAATGGATGTCTTACATGATGTACAAAATAGAACTACTGAGTAGACATAGAGAGTAATCTGATCCAATGGATGTCTTACATGATGTACAAAATAGAACTACTGAGTAGACATAGAGAGTAATCTGATCCAATGGATGTCTTACATGATGTACAAAATAGAACTACTGAGTAGACATAGAGAGTAATCTGATCCAATGGATGTCTTACATGATGTACAAAATAGAACTACTGAGTAGACATAGAGAGTAATCTGATCCAATGGATGTCTTACATGATGTACAAAATAGAACTACTGAGTAGACATAGAGAGTAATCTGATCCAATGGATGTCTCACATGATGTACAAAATAGAACTACTGAGTAGACATAGAGAGTAATCTGATCCAATGGATGTCTCACATGATGTACAAAATAGAACTACTGAGTAGACATAGAGAGTAATCTGATCCAATTGATGTCTTACATGATGTACAAAATAGAACTACTGAGTAGACATAGAGAGTAATCTGATCCAATGGATGTCTTACATGATGTACAAAATAGAACTACTGAGTAGACATAGAGAGTAATCTGATCCAATGGATGTCTTACATGATGTACAAAATAGAACTACTGAGTAGACATAGAGAGTAATCTGATCCAATGGATGTCTTACATGATGTACAAAATAGAACTACTGAGTAGACATAGAGAGTAATCTGATCCAATGGATGTCTCACATGATGTACAAAATAGAACTACTGAGTAGACATAGAGAGTAATCTGATCCAATGGATGTCTTACATGATGTACAAAATAGAACTACTGAGTAGACATAGAGAGTAATCTGATCCAATGGATGTCTCACATGATGTACAAAATAGAACTACTGAGTAGACATAGAGAGTAATCTGATCCAATGGATGTCTCACATGATGTACAAAATAGAACTACTGAGTAGACATAGAGAGTAATCTGATCCAATGGATGTCTTACATGATGTACAAAATAGAACTACTGAGTAGACATAGAGAGTAATCTGATCCAATGGATGTCTTACATGATGTACAAAATAGAACTACTGAGTAGACATAGAGAGTAATCTGATCCAATGGATGTCTCACATGATGTACAAAATAGAACTACTGAGTAGACATAGAGAGTAATCTGATCCAATGGATGTCTTACATGATGTACAAAATAGAACTACTGAGTAGACATAGAGAGTAATCTGATCCAATGGATGTCTCACATGATGTACAAAATAGAACTACTGAGTAGACATAGAGAGTAATCTGATCCAATGGATGTCTCACATGATGTACAAAATAGAACTACTGAGTAGACATAGAGAGTAATCTGATCCAATGGATGTCTCACATGATGTACAAAATAGAACTACTGAGTAGACATAGAGAGTAATCTGATCCAATGGATGTCTTACATGATGTACAAAATAGAACTACTGAGTAGACATAGAGAGTAATCTGATCCAATGGATGTCTTACATGATGTACAAAATAGAACTACTGAGTAGACATAGAGAGTAATCTGATCCAATGGATGTCTTACATGATGTACAAAATAGAACTACTGAGTAGACATAGAGAGTAATCTGATCCAATGGATGTCTTACATGATGTACAAAATAGAACTACTGAGTAGACATAGAGAGTAATCTGATCCAATGGATGTCTTACATGATGTACAAAATAGAACTACTGAGTAGACATAGAGAGTAATCTGATCCAATGGATGTCTCACATGATGTACAAAATAGAACTACTGAGTAGACATAGAGAGTAATCTGATCCAATGGATGTCTTACATGATGTACAAAATAGAACTACTGAGTAGACATAGAGAGTAATCTGATCCAATGGATGTCTCACATGATGTACAAAATAGAACTACTGAGTAGACATAGAGAGTAATCTGATCCAATGGATGTCTTACATGATGTACAAAATAGAACTACTGAGTAGACATAGAGAGTAATCTGATCCAATGGATGTCTCACATGATGTACAAAATAGAACTACTGAGTAGACATAGAGAGTAATCTGATCCAATGGATGTCTTACATGATGTACAAAATAGAACTACTGAGTAGACATAGAGAGTAATCTGATCCAATGGATGTCTCACATGATGTACAAAATAGAACTACTGAGTAGACATAGAGAGTAATCTGATCCAATGGATGTCTTACATGATGTACAAAATAGAACTACTGAGTAGACATAGAGAGTAATCTGATCCAATGGATGTCTTACATGATGTACAAAATAGAACTACTGAGTAGACATAGAGAGTAATCTGATCCAATGGATGTCTCACATGATGTACAAAATAGAACTACTGAGTAGACATAGAGAGTAATCTGATCCAATGGATGTCTTACATGATGTACAAAATAGAACTACTGAGTAGACATAGAGAGTAATCTGATCCAATGGATGTCTTACATGATGTACAAAATAGAACTACTGAGTAGACATAGAGAGTAATCTGATCCAATGGATGTCTTACATGATGTACAAAATAGAACTACTGAGTAGACATAGAGAGTAATCTGATCCAATGGATGTCTTACATGATGTACAAAATAGAACTACTGAGTAGACATAGAGAGTAATCTGATCCAATGGATGTCTTACATGATGTACAAAATAGAACTACTGAGTAGACATAGAGAGTAATCTGATCCAATGGATGTCTCACATGATGTACAAAATAGAACTACTGAGTAGACATAGAGAGTAATCTGATCCAATGGATGTCTCACATGATGTACAAAATAGAACTACTGAGTAGACATAGAGAGTAATCTGATCCAATGGATGTCTCACATGATTTACAAAATTGATCTACTGAGTAGACATAGAGAATAATCTGATCCAATGGATGTCTTACATGATGTACAAAATAGAACTACTGAGTAGACATAGAGAGTAATCTGATCCAATGGCTGTCTCACATGATGTACAAAATAGAACTACTGAGTAGACATAGAGAGTAATCTGATCCAATGGATGTCTCACATGATGTACAAAATAGAACTACTGAGTAGACATAGAGAGTAATCTGATCCAATGGATGTCTCACATGATGTACAAAATAGAACTACTGAGTAGACATAGAGAGTAATCTGATCCAATGGATGTCTTACATGATGTACAAAATAGAACTACTGAGTAGACATAGAGAGTAATCTGATCCAATGGATGTCTTACATGATGTACAAAATAGAACTACTGAGTAGACATAGAGAGTAATCTGATCCAATGGATGTCTCACATGATGTACAAAATAGAACTACTGAGTAGACATAGAGAGTAATCTGATCCAATGGATGTCTTACATGATGTACAAAATAGAACTACTGAGTAGACATAGAGAGTAATCTGATCCAATGGATGTCTTACATGATGTACAAAATAGAACTACTGAGTAGACATAGAGAGTAATCTGATCCAATGGATGTCTTACATGATGTACAAAATAGAACTACTGAGTAGACATAGAGAGTAATCTGATCCAATGGATGTCTCACATGATGTACAAAATAGAACTACTGAGTAGACATAGAGAGTAATCTGATCCAATGGATGTCTCACATGATGTACAAAATAGAACTACTGAGTAGACATAGAGAGTAATCTGATCCAATGGATGTCTTACATGATGTACAAAATAGAACTACTGAGTAGACATAGAGAGTAATCTGATCCAATGGATGTCTTACATGATGTACAAAATAGAACTACTGAGTAGACATAGAGAGTAATCTGATCCAATGGATGTCTCACATGATGTACAAAATAGAACTACTGAGTAGACATAGAGAGTAATCTGATCCAATGGATGTCTCACATGATGTACAAAATAGAACTACTGAGTAGACATAGAGAGTAATCTGATCCAATGGATGTCTCACATGATGTACAAAATAGAACTACTGAGTAGACATAGAGAGTAATCTGATCCAATGGATGTCTTACATGATGTACAAAATAGAACTACTGAGTAGACATAGAGAGTAATCTGATCCAATGGATGTCTTACATGATGTACAAAATAGAACTACTGAGTAGACATAGAGAGTAATCTGATCCAATGGATGTCTTACATGATGTACAAAATAGAACTACTGAGTAGACATAGAGAGTAATCTGATCCAATGGATGTCTTACATGATGTACAAAATAGAACTACTGAGTAGACATAGAGAGTAATCTGATCCAATGGATGTCTCACATGATGTACAAAATAGAACTACTGAGTAGACATAGAGAGTAATCTGATCCAATGGATGTCTCACATGATGTACAAAATAGAACTACTGAGTAGACATAGAGAGTAATCTGATCCAATGGATGTCTTACATGATGTACAAAATAGAACTACTGAGTAGACATAGAGAGTAATCTGATCCAATGGATGTCTTACATGATGTACAAAATAGAACTACTGAGTAGACATAGAGAGTAATCTGATCCAATGGATGTCTTACATGATGTACAAAATAGAACTACTGAGTAGACATAGAGAGTAATCTGATCCAATGGATGTCTTACATGATGTACAAAATAGAACTACTGAGTAGACATAGAGAGTAATCTGATCTAATGGATGTCTCACATGATGTACAAAATAGAACTACTGAGTAGACATAGAGAGTAATCTGATCCAATGGATGTCTTACATGATGTACAAAATAGAACTACTGAGTAGACATAGAGAGTAATCTGATCCAATGGATGTCTTACATGATGTACAAAATAGAACTACTGAGTAGACATAGAGAGTAATCTGATCCAATGGATGTCTTACATGATGTACAAAATAGAACTACTGAGTAGACATAGAGAGTAATCTGATCCAATGGATGTCTTACATGATGTACAAAATAGAACTACTGAGTAGACATAGAGAGTAATCTGATCCAATGGATGTCTTACATGATGTACAAAATAGAACTACTGAGTAGACATAGAGAGTAATCTGATCCAATGGATGTCTCACATGATGTACAAAATAGAACTACTGAGTAGACATAGAGAGTAATCTGATCCAATGGATGTCTCACATGATGTACAAAATAGAACTACTGAGTAGACATAGAGAGTAATCTAATCCAATGGATGTCTCACATGATGTACAAAATAGAACTACTGAGTAGACATAGAGAGTAATCTGATCCAATGGATGTCTTACATGATGTACAAAATAGAACTACTGAGTAGACATAGAGAGTAATCTGATCCAATGGATGTCTTACATGATGTACAAAATAGAACTACTGAGTAGACATAGAGAGTAATCTGATCCAATGGATGTCTTACATGATGTACAAAATAGAACTACTGAGTAGACATAGAGAGTAATCTGATCCAATTGATGTCTCACATGATGTACAAAATAGAACTACTGAGTAGACAAGAGAGTAATAGAACTACTGAGTCATAATGGATGTCTCACATGATGTACAAAATAGAACTACTGAGTAGACATAGAGAGTAATCTGATCCAATGGATGTCTCACATGATGTACAAAATAGAACTACTGAGTAGACATAGAGAGTAATCTGATCCAATGGATGTCTCACATGATGTACAAAATAGAACTACTGAGTAGACATAGAGAGTAATCTGATCCAATGGATGTCTCACATGATGTACAAAATAGAACTACTGAGTAGACATAGAGAGTAATCTGATCCAATGGATGTCTTACATGATGTACAAAATAGAACTACTGAGTAGACATAGAGAGTAATCTGATCCAATGGATGTCTCACATGATGTACAAAATAGAACTACTGAGTAGACATAGAGAGTAATCTGATCCAATGGATGTCTCACATGATGTACAAAATAGAACTACTGAG
Organism: Tachypleus tridentatus; assembly: GCF_004210375.1. Classification (NCBI taxonomy): domain Eukaryota; kingdom Metazoa; phylum Arthropoda; class Merostomata; order Xiphosura; family Limulidae; genus Tachypleus; species Tachypleus tridentatus. The sequence goes on from NC_134825.1 coordinate 118,723,660, forward strand.
TAGACATAGAGAGTAATCTGATCCAATGGATGTCTTACATGATGTACAAAATAGAACTACTGAGTAGACATAGAGAGTAATCTGATCCAATGGATGTCTTACATGATGTACAAAATAGAACTACTGAGTAGACATAGAGAGTAATCTGATCCAATGGATGTCTTACATGATGTACAAAATAGAACTACTGAGTAGACATAGAGAGTAATCTGATCCAATGGATGTCTTACATGATGTACAAAATAGAACTACTGAGTAGACATAGAGAGTAATCTGATCCAATGGATGTCTTACATGATGTACAAAATAGAACTACTGAGTAGACATAGAGAGTAATCTGATCCAATGGATGTCTTACATGATGTACAAAATAGAACTACTGAGTAGACATAGAGAGTAATCTGATCCAATGGATGTCTCACATGATGTACAAAATAGAACTACTGAGTAGACATAGAGAGTAATCTGATCCAATGGATCTTTCTTACATGATGTACAAAATAGAACTACTGAGTAGACATAGAGAGTAATCTGATCCAATGGATGTCTTACATGATGTACAAAATAGAACTACTGAGTAGACATAGAGAGTAATCTGATCCAATGGATGTCTCACATGATGTACAAAATAGAACTACTGAGTAGACATAGAGAGTAATCTGATCCAATGGATGTCTCACATGATGTACAAAATAGAACTACTGAGTAGACATAGAGAGTAATCTGATCCAATGGATGTCTTACATGATGTACAAAATAGAACTACTGAGTAGACATAGAGAGTAATCTGATCCAATGGATGTCTTACATGATGTACAAAATAGAACTACTGAGTAGACATAGAGAGTAATCTGATCCAATGGATGTCTTACATGATGTACAAAATAGAACTACTGAGTAGACATAGAGAGTAATCTGATCCAATGGATGTCTTACATGATGTACAAAATAGAACTACTGAGTAGACATAGAGAGTAATCTGATCCAATGGATGTCTCACATGATGTACAAAATAGAACTACTGAGTAGACATAGAGAGTAATCTGATCCAATGGATGTCTTACATGATGTACAAAATAGAACTACTGAGTAGACATAGAGAGTAATCTGATCCAATGGATGTCTCACATGATGTACAAAATAGAACTACTGAGTAGACATAGAGAGTAATCTGATCCAATGGATGTCTCACATGATGTACAAAATAGAACTACTGAGTAGACATAGAGAGTAATCTGATCCAATGGATGTCTTACATGATGTACAAAATAGAACTACTGAGTAGACATAGAGAGTAATCTGATCCAATGGATGTCTTACATGATGTACAAAATAGAACTACTGAGTAGACATAGAGAGTAATCTGATCCAATGGATGTCTCACATGATGTACAAAATAGAACTACTGAGTAGACATAGAGAGTAATCTGATCCAATGGATGTCTCACATGATGTACAAAATAGAACTACTGAGTAGACATAGAGAGTAATCTGATCCAATGGATGTCTCACATGATGTACAAAATAGAACTACTGAGTAGACATAGAGAGTAATCTGATCCAATGGATGTCTTACATGATGTACAAAATAGAACTACTGAGTAGACATAGAGAGTAATCTGATCCAATGGATGTCTCACATGATGTACAAAATAGAACTACTGAGTAGACATAGAGAGTAATCTGATCCAATGGATGTCTCACATGATGTACAAAATAGAACTACTGAGTAGACATAGAGAGTAATCTGATCCAATGGATGTCTTACATGATGTACAAAATAGAACTACTGAGTAGACATAGAGAGTAATCTGATCCAATGGATGTCTTACATGATGTACAAAATAGAACTACTGAGTAGACATAGAGAGTAATCTGATCCAATGGATGTCTCACATGATGTACAAAATAGAACTACTGAGTAGACATAGAGAGTAATCTGATCCAATGGATGTCTCACATGATGTACAAAATAGAACTACTGAGTAGACATAGAGAGTAATCTGATCCAATGGATGTCTTACATGATGTACAAAATAGAACTACTGAGTAGACATAGAGAGTAATCTGATCCAATGGATGTCTTACATGATGTACAAAATAGAACTACTGAGTAGACATAGAGAGTAATCTGATCCAATGGATGTCTTACATGATGTACAAAATAGAACTACTGAGTAGACATAGAGAGTAATCTGATCCAATGGATGTCTTACATGATGTACAAAATAGAACTACTGAGTAGACATAGAGAGTAATCTGATCCAATGGATGTCTTACATGATGTACAAAATAGAACTACTGAGTAGACATAGAGAGTAATCTGATCCAATGGATGTCTCACATGATGTACAAAATAGAACTACTGAGTAGACATAGAGAGTAATCTGATCCAATGGATGTCTTACATGATGTACAAAATAGAACTACTGAGTAGACATAGAGAGTAATCTGATCCAATGGATGTCTTACATGATGTACAAAATAGAACTACTGAGTAGACATAGAGAGTAATCTGATCCAATGGATGTCTCACATGATGTACAAAATAGAACTACTGAGTAGACATAGAGAGTAATCTGATCCAATGGATGTCTCACATGATGTACAAAATAGAACTACTGAGTAGACATAGAGAGTAATCTGATCCAATGGATGTCTCACATGATGTACAAAATAGAACTACTGAGTAGACATAGAGAGTAATCTGATCCAATGGATGTCTCACATGATGTACAAAATAGAACTACTGAGTAGACATAGAGAGTAATCTGATCCAATGGATGTCTCACATGATGTACAAAATAGAACTACTGAGTAGACATAGAGAGTAATCTGATCCAATGGATGTCTCACATGATGTACAAAATAGAACTACTGAGTAGACATAGAGAGTAATCTGATCCAATGGATGTCTTACATGATGTACAAAATAGAACTACTGAGTAGACATAGAGAGTAATCTGATCCAATGGATGTCTTACATGATGTACAAAATAGAACTACTGAGTAGACATAGAGAGTAATCTGATCCAATGGATGTCTTACATGATGTACAAAATAGAACTACTGAGTAGACATAGAGAGTAATCTGATCCAATGGATGTCTTACATGATGTACAAAATAGAACTACTGAGTAGACATAGAGAGTAATCTGATCCAATGGATGTCTTACATGATGTACAAAATAGAACTACTGAGTAGACATAGAGAGTAATCTGATCCAATGGATGTCTTACATGATGTACAAAATAGAACTACTGAGTAGACATAGAGAGTAATCTGATCCAATGGATGTCTTACATGATGTACAAAATAGAACTACTGAGTAGACATAGAGAGTAATCTGATCCAATGGATGTCTTACATGATGTACAAAATAGAACTACTGAGTAGACATAGAGAGTAATCTGATCCAATGGATGTCTCACATGATGTACAAAATAGAACTACTGAGTAGACATAGAGAGTAATCTGATCCAATGGATGTCTTACATGATGTACAAAATAGAACTACTGAGTAGACATAGAGAGTAATCTGATCCAATGGATGTCTTACATGATGTACAAAATAGAACTACTGAGTAGACATAGAGAGTAATCTGATCCAATGGATGTCTCACATGATGTACAAAATAGAACTACTGAGTAGACATAGAGAGTAATCTGATCCAATGGATGTCTCACATGATGTACAAAATAGAACTACTGAGTAGACATAGAGAGTAATCTGATCCAATGGATGTCTCACATGATGTACAAAATAGAACTACTGAGTAGACATAGAGAGTAATCTGATCCAATGGATGTCTTACATGATGTACAAAATAGAACTACTGAGTAGACATAGAGAGTAATCTGATCCAATGGATGTCTTACATGATGTACAAAATAGAACTACTGAGTAGACATAGAGAGTAATCTGATCCAATGGATGTCTCACATGATGTACAAAATAGAACTACTGAGTAGACATAGAGAGTAATCTGATCCAATGGATGTCTTACATGATGTACAAAATAGAACTACTGAGTAGACATAGAGAGTAATCTGATCCAATGGATGTCTTACATGATGTACAAAATAGAACTACTGAGTAGACATAGAGAGTAATCTGATCCAATGGATGTCTCACATGATGTACAAAATAGAACTACTGAGTAGACATAGAGAGTAATCTGATCCAATGGATGTCTCACATGATGTACAAAATAGAACTACTGAGTAGACATAGAGAGTAATCTGATCCAATGGATGTCTCACATGATGTACAAAATAGAACTACTGAGTAGACATAGAGAGTAATCTGATCCAATGGATGTCTTACATGATGTACAAAATAGAACTACTGAGTAGACATAGAGAGTAATCTGATCCAATGGATGTCTCACATGATGTACAAAATAGAACTACTGAGTAGACATAGAGAGTAATCTGATCCAATGGATGTCTCACATGATGTACAAAATAGAACTACTGAGTAGACATAGAGAGTAATCTGATCCAATGGATGTCTTACATGATGTACAAAATAGAACTACTGAGTAGACATAGAGAGTAATCTGATCCAATGGATGTCTTACATGATGTACAAAATAGAACTACTGAGTAGACATAGAGAGTAATCTGATCCAATGGATGTCTTACATGATGTACAAAATAGAACTACTGAGTAGACATAGAGAGTAATCTGATCCAATGGATGTCTTACATGATGTACAAAATAGAACTACTGAGTAGACATAGAGAGTAATCTGATCCAATGGATGTCTCACATGATGTACAAAATAGAACTACTGAGTAGACATAGAGAGTAATCTGATCCAATGGATGTCTCACATGATGTACAAAATAGAACTACTGAGTAGACATAGAGAGTAATCTGATCCAATGGATGTCTTACATGATGTACAAAATAGAACTACTGAGTAGACATAGAGAGTAATCTGATCCAATGGATGTCTTACATGATGTACAAAATAGAACTACTGAGTAGACATAGAGAGTAATCTGATCCAATGGATGTCTCACATGATGTACAAAATAGAACTACTGAGTAGACATAGAGAGTAATCTGATCCAATGGATGTCTCACATGATGTACAAAATAGAACTACTGAGTAGACATAGAGAGTAATCTGATCCAATGGATGTCTTACATGATGTACAAAATAGAACTACTGAGTAGACATAGAGAGTAATCTGATCCAATGGATGTCTTACATGATGTACAAAATAGAACTACTGAGTAGACATAGAGAGTAATCTGATCCAATGGATGTCTTACATGATGTACAAAATAGAACTACTGAGTAGACATAGAGAGTAATCTGATCCAATGGATGTCTCACATGATGTACAAAATAGAACTACTGAGTAGACATAGAGAGTAATCTGATCCAATGGATGTCTCACATGATGTACAAAATAGAACTACTGAGTAGACATAGAGAGTAATCTGATCCAATGGATGTCTCACATGATGTACAAAATAGAACTACTGAGTAGACATAGAGAGTAATCTGATCCAATGGATGTCTTACATGATGTACAAAATAGAACTACTGAGTAGACATAGAGAGTAATCTGATCCAATGGATGTCTTACATGATGTACAAAATAGAACTACTGAGTAGACATAGAGAGTAATCTGATCCAATGGATGTCTTACATGATGTACAAAATAGAACTACTGAGTAGACATAGAGAGTAATCTGATCCAATGGATGTCTCACATGATGTACAAAATAGAACTACTGAGTAGACATAGAGAGTAATCTGATCCAATGGATGTCTCACATGATGTACAAAATAGAACTACTGAGTAGACATAGAGAGTAATCTGATCCAATGGATGTCTTACATGATGTACAAAATAGAACTACTGAGTAGACATAGAGAGTAATCTGATCCAATGGATGTCTCACATGATGTACAAAATAGAACTACTGAGTAGACATAGAGAGTAATCTGATCCAATGGATGTCTTACATGATGTACAAAATAGAACTACTGAGTAGACATAGAGAGTAATCTGATCCAATGGATGTCTTACATGATGTACAAAATAGAACTACTGAGTAGACATAGAGAGTAATCTGATCCAATGGATGTCTTACATGATGTACAAAATAGAACTACTGAGTAGACATAGAGAGTAATCTGATCCAATGGATGTCTCACATGATGTACAAAATAGAACTACTGAGTAGACATAGAGAGTAATCTGATCCAATGGATGTCTTACATGATGTACAAAATAGAACTACTGAGTAGACATAGAGAGTAATCTGATCCAATGGATGTCTTACATGATGTACAAAATAGAACTACTGAGTAGACATAGAGAGTAATCTGATCCAATGGATGTCTTACATGATGTACAAAATAGAACTACTGAGTAGACATAGAGAGTAATCTGATCCAATGGATGTCTCACATGATGTACAAAATAGAACTACTGAGTAGACATAGAGAGTAATCTGATCCAATGGATGTCTTACATGATGTACAAAATAGAACTACTGAGTAGACATAGAGAGTAATCTGATCCAATGGATGTCTTACATGATGTACAAAATAGAACTACTGAGTAGACATAGAGAGTAATCTGATCCAATGGATGTCTTACATGATGTACAAAATAGAACTACTGAGTAGACATAGAGAGTAATCTGATCCAATGGATGTCTCACATGATGTACAAAATAGAACTACTGAGTAGACATAGAGAGTAATCTGATCCAATGGATGTCTCACATGATGTACAAAATAGAACTACTGAGTAGACATAGAGAGTAATCTGATCCAATGGATGTCTCACATGATGTACAAAATAGAACTACTGAGTAGACATAGAGAGTAATCTGATCCAATGGATGTCTCACATGATGTACAAAATAGAACTACTGAGTAGACATAGAGAGTAATCTGATCCAATGGATGTCTCACATGATGTACAAAATAGAACTACTGAGTAGACATAGAGAGTAATCTGATCCAATGGATGTCTTACATGATGTACAAAATAGAACTACTGAGTAGACATAGAGAGTAATCTGATCCAATGGATGTCTCACATGATGTACAAAATAGAACTACTGAGTAGACATAGAGAGTAATCTGATCCAATGGATGTCTCACATGATGTACAAAATAGAACTACTGAGTAGACATAGAGAGTAATCTGATCCAATGGATGTCTCACATGATGTACAAAATAGAACTACTGAGTAGACATAGAGAGTAATCTGATCCAATGGATGTCTCACATGATGTACAAAATAGAACTACTGAGTAGACATAGAGAGTAATCTGATCCAATGGATGTCTTACATGATGTACAAAATAGAACTACTGAGTAGACATAGAGAGTAATCTGATCCAATGGATGTCTCACATGATGTACAAAATAGAACTACTGAGTAGACATAGAGAGTAATCTGATCCAATGGATGTCTCACATGATGTACAAAATAGAACTACTGAGTAGACATAGAGAGTAATCTGATCCAATGGATGTCTTACATGATGTACAAAATAGAACTACTGAGTAGACATAGAGAGTAATCTGATCCAATGGATGTCTTACATGATGTACAAAATAGAACTACTGAGTAGACATAGAGAGTAATCTGATCCAATGGATGTCTCACATGATGTACAAAATAGAACTACTGAGTAGACATAGAGAGTAATCTGATCCAATGGATGTCTCACATGATGTACAAAATAGAACTACTGAGTAGACATAGAGAGTAATCTGATCCAATGGATGTCTCACATGATGTACAAAATAGAACTACTGAGTAGACATAGAGAGTAATCTGATCCAATGGATGTCTTACATGATGTACAAAATAGAACTACTGAGTAGACATAGAGAGTAATCTGATCCAATGGATGTCTCACATGATGTACAAAATAGAACTACTGAGTAGACATAGAGAGTAATCTGATCCAATGGATGTCTTACATGATGTACAAAATAGAACTACTGAGTAGACATAGAGAGTAATCTGATCCAATGGATGTCTTACATGATGTACAAAATAGAACTACTGAGTAGACATAGAGAGTAATCTGATCCAATGGATGTCTTACATGATGTACAAAATAGAACTACTGAGTAGACATAGAGAGTAATCTGATCCAATGGATGTCTCACATGATGTACAAAATAGAACTACTGAGTAGACATAGAGAGTAATCTGATCCAATGGATGTCTCACATGATGTACAAAATAGAACTACTGAGTAGACATAGAGAGTAATCTGATCCAATGGATGTCTTACATGATGTACAAAATAGAACTACTGAGTAGACATAGAGAGTAATCTGATCCAATGGATGTCTTACATGATGTACAAAATAGAACTACTGAGTAGACATAGAGAGTAATCTGATCCAATGGATGTCTCACATGATGTACAAAATAGAACTACTGAGTAGACATAGAGAGTAATCTGATCCAATGGATGTCTTACATGATGTACAAAATAGAACTACTGAGTAGACATAGAGAGTAATCTGATCCAATGGATGTCTTACATGATGTACAAAATAGAACTACTGAGTAGACATAGAGAGTAATCTGATCCAATGGATGTCTTACATGATGTACAAAATAGAACTACTGAGTAGACATAGAGAGTAATCTGATCCAATGGATGTCTCACATGATGTACAAAATAGAACTACTGAGTAGACATAGAGAGTAATCTGATCCAATGGATGTCTCACATGATGTACAAAATAGAACTACTGAGTAGACATAGAGAGTAATCTGATCCAATGGATGTCTTACATGATGTACAAAATAGAACTACTGAGTAGACATAGAGAGTAATCTGATCCAATGGATGTCTTACATGATGTACAAAATAGAACTACTGAGTAGACATAGAGAGTAATCTGATCCAATGGATGTCTTACATGATGTACAAAATAGAACTACTGAGTAGACATAGAGAGTAATCTGATCCAATGGATGTCTCACATGATGTACAAAATAGAACTACTGAGTAGACATAGAGAGTAATCTGATCCAATGGATGTCTCACATGATGTACAAAATAGAACTACTGAGTAGACATAGAGAGTAATCTGATCCAATGGATGTCTCACATGATGTACAAAATAGAACTACTGAGTAGACATAGAGAGTAATCTGATCCAATGGATGTCTCACATGATGTACAAAATAGAACTACTGAGTAGACATAGAGAGTAATCTGATCCAATGGATGTCTTACATGATGTACAAAATAGAACTACTGAGTAGACATAGAGAGTAATCTGATCCAATGGATGTCTCACATGATGTACAAAATAGAACTACTGAGTAGACATAGAGAGTAATCTGATCCAATGGATGTCTCACATGATGTACAAAATAGAACTACTGAGTAGACATAGAGAGTAATCTGATCCAATGGATGTCTCACATGATGTACAAAATAGAACTACTGAGTAGACATAGAGAGTAATCTGATCCAATGGATGTCTCACATGATGTACAAAATAGAACTACTGAGTAGACATAGAGAGTAATCTGATCCAATGGATGTCTTACATGATGTACAAAATAGAACTACTGAGTAGACATAGAGAGTAATCTGATCCAATGGATGTCTCACATGATGTACAAAATAGAACTACTGAGTAGACATAGAGAGTAATCTGATCCAATGGATGTCTTACATGATGTACAAAATAGAACTACTGAGTAGACATAGAGAGTAATCTGATCCAATGGATGTCTTACATGATGTACAAAATAGAACTACTGAGTAGACATAGAGAGTAATCTGATCCAATGGATGTCTTACATGATGTACAAAATAGAACTACTGAGTAGACATAGAGAGTAATCTGATCCAATGGATGTCTCACATGATGTACAAAATAGAACTACTGAGTAGACATAGAGAGTAATCTGATCCAATGGATGTCTCACATGATGTACAAAATAGAACTACTGAGTAGACATAGAGAGTAATCTGATCCAATGGATGTCTCACATGATGTACAAAATAGAACTACTGAGTAGACATAGAGAGTAATCTGATCCAATGGATGTCTCACATGATGTACAAAATAGAACTACTGAGTAGACATAGAGAGTAATCTGATCCAATGGATGTCTTACATGATGTACAAAATAGAACTACTGAGTAGACATAGAGAGTAATCTGATCCAATGGATGTCTTACATGATGTACAAAATAGAACTACTGAGTAGACATAGAGAGTAATCTGATCCAATGGATGTCTCACATGATGTACAAAATAGAACTACTGAGTAGACATAGAGAGTAATCTGATCCAATGGATGTCTCACATGATGTACAAAATAGAACTACTGAGTAGACATAGAGAGTAATCTGATCCAATGGATGTCTTACATGATGTACAAAATAGAACTACTGAGTAGACATAGAGAGTAATCTGATCCAATGGATGTCTTACATGATGTACAAAATAGAACTACTGAGTAGACATAGAGAGTAATCTGATCCAATGGATGTCTCACATGATGTACAAAATAGAACTACTGAGTAGACATAGAGAGTAATCTGATCCAATGGATGTCTTACATGATGTACAAAATAGAACTACTGAGTAGACATAGAGAGTAATCTGATCCAATGGATGTCTCACATGATGTACAAAATAGAACTACTGAGTAGACATAGAGAGTAATCTGATCCAATGGATGTCTCACATGATGTACAAAATAGAACTACTGAGTAGACATAGAGAGTAATCTGATCCAATGGATGTCTCACATGATGTACAAAATAGAACTACTGAGTAGACATAGAGAGTAATCTGATCCAATGGATGTCTTACATGATGTACAAAATAGAACTACTGAGTAGACATAGAGAGTAATCTGATCCAATGGATGTCTTACATGATGTACAAAATAGAACTACTGAGTAGACATAGAGAGTAATCTGATCCAATGGATGTCTTACATGATGTACAAAATAGAACTACTGAGTAGACATAGAGAGTAATCTGATCCAATGGATGTCTCACATGATGTACAAAATAGAACTACTGAGTAGACATAGAGAGTAATCTGATCCAATGGATGTCTCACATGATGTACAAAATAGAACTACTGAGTAGACATAGAGAGTAATCTGATCCAATGGATGTCTCACATGATGTACAAAATAGAACTACTGAGTAGACATAGAGAGTAATCTGATCCAATGGATGTCTCACATGATGTACAAAATAGAACTACTGAGTAGACATAGAGAGTAATCTGATCCAATGGATGTCTTACATGATGTACAAAATAGAACTACTGAGTAGACATAGAGAGTAATCTGATCCAATGGATGTCTTACATGATGTACAAAATAGAACTACTGAGTAGACATAGAGAGTAATCTGATCCAATGGATGTCTCACATGATGTACAAAATAGAACTACTGAGTAGACATAGAGAGTAATCTGATCCAATGGATGTCTTACATGATGTACAAAATAGAACTACTGAGTAGACATAGAGAGTAATCTGATCCAATGGATGTCTTACATGATGTACAAAATAGAACTACTGAGTAGACATAGAGAGTAATCTGATCCAATGGATGTCTCACATGATGTACAAAATAGAACTACTGAGTAGACATAGAGAGTAATCTGATCCAATGGATGTCTTACATGATGTACAAAATAGAACTACTGAGTAGACATAGAGAGTAATCTGATCCAATGGATGTCTTACATGATGTACAAAATAGAACTACTGAGTAGACATAGAGAGTAATCTGATCCAATGGATGTCTTACATGATGTACAAAATAGAACTACTGAGTAGACATAGAGAGTAATCTGATCCAATGGATGTCTTACATGATGTACAAAATAGAACTACTGAGTAGACATAGAGAGTAATCTGATCCAATGGATGTCTCACATGATGTACAAAATAGAACTACTGAGTAGACATAGAGAGTAATCTGATCCAATGGATGTCTCACATGATGTACAAAATAGAACTACTGAGTAGACATAGAGAGTAATCTGATCCAATGGATGTCTCACATGATGTACAAAATAGAACTACTGAGTAGACATAGAGAGTAATCTGATCCAATGGATGTCTTACATGATGTACAAAATAGAACTACTGAGTAGACATAGAGAGTAATCTGATCCAATGGATGTCTCACATGATGTACAAAATAGAACTACTGAGTAGACATAGAGAGTAATCTGATCCAATGGATGTCTCACATGATGTACAAAATAGAACTACTGAGTAGACATAGAGAGTAATCTGATCCAATGGATGTCTTACATGATGTACAAAATAGAACTACTGAGTAGACATAGAGAGTAATCTGATCCAATGGATGTCTTACATGATGTACAAAATAGAACTACTGAGTAGACATAGAGAGTAATCTGATCCAATGGATGTCTCACATGATGTACAAAATAGAACTACTGAGTAGACATAGAGAGTAATCTGATCCAATGGATGTCTTACATGATGTACAAAATAGAACTACTGAGTAGACATAGAGAGTAATCTGATCCAATGGATGTCTCACATGATGTACAAAATAGAACTACTGAGTAGACATAGAGAGTAATCTGATCCAATGGATGTCTCACATGATGTACAAAATAGAACTACTGAGTAGACATAGAGAGTAATCTGATCCAATGGATGTCTTACATGATGTACAAAATAGAACTACTGAGTAGACATAGAGAGTAATCTGATCCAATGGATGTCTTACATGATGTACAAAATAGAACTACTGAGTAGACATAGAGAGTAATCTGATCCAATGGATGTCTTACATGATGTACAAAATAGAACTACTGAGTAGACATAGAGAGTAATCTGATCCAATGGATGTCTTACATGATGTACAAAATAGAACTACTGAGTAGACATAGAGAGTAATCTGATCCAATGGATGTCTTACATGATGTACAAAATAGAACTACTGAGTAGACATAGAGAGTAATCTGATCCAATGGATGTCTTACATGATGTACAAAATAGAACTACTGAGTAGACATAGAGAGTAATCTGATCCAATGGATGTCTCACATGATGTACAAAATAGAACTACTGAGTAGACATAGAGAGTAATCTGATCCAATGGATGTCTCACATGATGTACAAAATAGAACTACTGAGTAGACATAGAGAGTAATCTGATCCAATGGATGTCTCACATGATGTACAAAATAGAACTACTGAGTAGACATAGAGAGTAATCTGATCCAATGGATGTCTTACATGATGTACAAAATAGAACTACTGAGTAGACATAGAGAGTAATCTGATCCAATGGATGTCTTACATGATGTACAAAATAGAACTACTGAGTAGACATAGAGAGTAATCTGATCCAATGGATGTCTTACATGATGTACAAAATAGAACTACTGAGTAGACATAGAGAGTAATCTGATCCAATGGATGTCTCACATGATGTACAAAATAGAACTACTGAGTAGACATAGAGAGTAATCTGATCCAATGGATGTCTTACATGATGTACAAAATAGAACTACTGAGTAGACATAGAGAGTAATCTGATCCAATGGATGTCTTACATGATGTACAAAATAGAACTACTGAGTAGACATAGAGAGTAATCTGATCCAATGGATGTCTCACATGATGTACAAAATAGAACTACTGAGTAGACATAGAGAGTAATCTGATCCAATGGATGTCTCACATGATGTACAAAATAGAACTACTGAGTAGACATAGAGAGTAATCTGATCCAATGGATGTCTTACATGATGTACAAAATAGAACTACTGAGTAGACATAGAGAGTAATCTGATCCAATGGATGTCTCACATGATGTACAAAATAGAACTACTGAGTAGACATAGAGAGTAATCTGATCCAATGGATGTCTTACATGATGTACAAAATAGAACTACTGAGTAGACATAGAGAGTAATCTGATCCAATGGATGTCTTACATGATGTACAAAATAGAACTACTGAGTAGACATAGAGAGTAATCTGATCCAATGGATGTCTCACATGATGTACAAAATAGAACTACTGAGTAGACATAGAGAGTAATCTGATCCAATGGATGTCTCACATGATGTACAAAATAGAACTACTGAGTAGACATAGAGAGTAATCTGATCCAATGGATGTCTTACATGATGTACAAAATAGAACTACTGAGTAGACATAGAGAGTAATCTGATCCAATGGATGTCTTACATGATGTACAAAATAGAACTACTGAGTAGACATAGAGAGTAATCTGATCCAATGGATGTCTCACATGATGTACAAAATAGAACTACTGAGTAGACATAGAGAGTAATCTGATCCAATGGATGTCTTACATGATGTACAAAATAGAACTACTGAGTAGACATAGAGAGTAATCTGATCCAATGGATGTCTTACATGATGTACAAAATAGAACTACTGAGTAGACATAGAGAGTAATCTGATCCAATGGATGTCTTACATGATGTACAAAATAGAACTACTGAGTAGACATAGAGAGTAATCTGATCCAATGGATGTCTCACATGATGTACAAAATAGAACTACTGAGTAGACATAGAGAGTAATCTGATCCAATGGATGTCTCACATGATGTACAAAATAGAACTACTGAGTAGACATAGAGAGTAATCTGATCCAATGGATGTCTTACATGATGTACAAAATAGAACTACTGAGTAGACATAGAGAGTAATCTGATCCAATGGATGTCTCACATGATGTACAAAATAGAACTACTGAGTAGACATAGAGAGTAATCTGATCCAATGGATGTCTCACATGATGTACAAAATAGAACTACTGAGTAGACATAGAGAGTAATCTGATCCAATGGATGTCTCACATGATGTACAAAATAGAACTACTGAGTAGACATAGAGAGTAATCTGATCCAATGGATGTCTCACATGATGTACAAAATAGAACTACTGAGTAGACATAGAGAGTAATCTGATCCAATGGATGTCTTACATGATGTACAAAATAGAACTACTGAGTAGACATAGAGAGTAATCTGATCCAATGGATGTCTTACATGATGTACAAAATAGAACTACTGAGTAGACATAGAGAGTAATCTGATCCAATGGATGTCTTACATGATGTACAAAATAGAACTACTGAGTAGACATAGAGAGTAATCTGATCCAATGGATGTCTCACATGATGTACAAAATAGAACTACTGAGTAGACATAGAGAGTAATCTGATCCAATGGATGTCTTACATGATGTACAAAATAGAACTACTGAGTAGACATAGAGAGTAATCTGATCCAATGGATGTCTCACATGATGTACAAAATAGAACTACTGAGTAGACATAGAGAGTAATCTGATCCAATGGATGTCTCACATGATGTACAAAATAGAACTACTGAGTAGACATAGAGAGTAATCTGATCCAATGGATGTCTCACATGATGTACAAAATAGAACTACTGAGTAGACATAGAGAGTAATCTGATCCAATGGATGTCTCACATGATGTACAAAATAGAACTACTGAGTAGACATAGAGAGTAATCTGATCCAATGGATGTCTTACATGATGTACAAAATAGAACTACTGAGTAGACATAGAGAGTAATCTGATCCAATGGATGTCTCACATGATGTACAAAATAGAACTACTGAGTAGACATAGAGAGTAATCTGATCCAATGGATGTCTTACATGATGTACAAAATAGAACTACTGAGTAGACATAGAGAGTAATCTGATCCAATGGATGTCTTACATGATGTACAAAATAGAACTACTGAGTAGACATAGAGAGTAATCTGATCCAATGGATGTCTTACATGATGTACAAAATAGAACTACTGAGTAGACATAGAGAGTAATCTGATCCAATGGATGTCTCACATGATGTACAAAATAGAACTACTGAGTAGACATAGAGAGTAATCTGATCCAATGGATGTCTCACATGATGTACAAAATAGAACTACTGAGTAGACATAGAGAGTAATCTGATCCAATGGATGTCTCACATGATGTACAAAATAGAACTACTGAGTAGACATAGAGAGTAATCTGATCCAATGGATGTCTTACATGATGTACAAAATAGAACTACTGAGTAGACATAGAGAGTAATCTGATCCAATGGATGTCTTACATGATGTACAAAATAGAACTACTGAGTAGACATAGAGAGTAATCTGATCCAATGGATGTCTTACATGATGTACAAAATAGAACTACTGAGTAGACATAGAGAGTAATCTGATCCAATGGATGTCTTACATGATGTACAAAATAGAACTACTGAGTAGACATAGAGAGTAATCTGATCCAATGGATGTCTCACATGATGTACAAAATAGAACTACTGAGTAGACATAGAGAGTAATCTGATCCAATGGATGTCTCACATGATGTACAAAATAGAACTACTGAGTAGACATAGAGAGTAATCTGATCCAATGGATGTCTCACATGATGTACAAAATAGAACTACTGAGTAGACATAGAGAGTAATCTGATCCAATGGATGTCTTACATGATGTACAAAATAGAACTACTGAGTAGACATAGAGAGTAATCTGATCCAATGGATGTCTCACATGATGTACAAAATAGAACTACTGAGTAGACATAGAGAGTAATCTGATCCAATGGATGTCTTACATGATGTACAAAATAGAACTACTGAGTAGACATAGAGAGTAATCTGATCCAATGGATGTCTTACATGATGTACAAAATAGAACTACTGAGTAGACATAGAGAGTAATCTGATCCAATGGATGTCTTACATGATGTACAAAATAGAACTACTGAGTAGACATAGAGAGTAATCTGATCCAATGGATGTCTTACATGATGTACAAAATAGAACTACTGAGTAGACATAGAGAGTAATCTGATCCAATGGATGTCTTACATGATGTACAAAATAGAACTACTGAGTAGACATAGAGAGTAATCTGATCCAATGGATGTCTCACATGATGTACAAAATAGAACTACTGAGTAGACATAGAGAGTAATCTGATCCAATGGATGTCTCACATGATGTACAAAATAGAACTACTGAGTAGACATAGAGAGTAATCTGATCCAATGGATGTCTTACATGATGTACAAAATAGAACTACTGAGTAGACATAGAGAGTAATCTGATCCAATGGATGTCTTACATGATGTACAAAATAGAACTACTGAGTAGACATAGAGAGTAATCTGATCCAATGGATGTCTTACATGATGTACAAAATAGAACTACTGAGTAGACATAGAGAGTAATCTGATCCAATGGATGTCTCACATGATGTACAAAATAGAACTACTGAGTAGACATAGAGAGTAATCTGATCCAATGGATGTCTCACATGATGTACAAAATAGAACTACTGAGTAGACATAGAGAGTAATCTGATCCAATGGATGTCTCACATGATGTACAAAATAGAACTACTGAGTAGACATAGAGAGTAATCTGATCCAATGGATGTCTCACATGATGTACAAAATAGAACTACTGAGTAGACATAGAGAGTAATCTGATCCAATGGATGTCTCACATGATGTACAAAATAGAACTACTGAGTAGACATAGAGAGTAATCTGATCCAATGGATGTCTTACATGATGTACAAAATAGAACTACTGAGTAGACATAGAGAGTAATCTGATCCAATGGATGTCTTACATGATGTACAAAATAGAACTACTGAGTAGACATAGAGAGTAATCTGATCCAATGGATGTCTCACATGATGTACAAAATAGAACTACTGAGTAGACATAGAGAGTAATCTGATCCAATGGATGTCTCACATGATGTACAAAATAGAACTACTGAGTAGACATAGAGAGTAATCTGATCCAATGAATGTCTCACAGGATGTACAAAAAAGAACTACTGAGTAGACATAGAGAGTAATCTGATCCAAAGGATGTCTTACATGATGTACAAAATACTACTACTGTGTAGACATAGAGAGTAATCTGATACAATGGTTGTCTTACATGATGTACAAAATAGAACTACTGAGTAGACATAGAGAGTAATCTGATCCAATGGATGTCTTACATGATGTACAAAATAGAACTACTGAGTAGACATAGAGAGTAATCTGATCCAATGGATGTCTCACATGATGTACAAAATAGAACTACTGAGTAGACATAGAGAGTAATCTGATCCAATGGATGTCTCACATGATGTACAAAATAGAACTACTGAGTAGACATAGAGAGTAATCTGATCCAATCGATGTCTTACATGATGTACAAAATAGAACTACTGAGTAGACATAGAGAGTAATCTGATCCAATGGATGTCTCACATGATGTACAAAATAGAACTACTGAGTAGACATAGAGAGTAATCTGATCCAATGGATGTCTTACATGATGTACAAAATAGAACTACTGAGTAGACATAGAGAGTAATCTGATCCAATGGATGTCTTACATGATGTACAAAATAGAACTACTGAGTAGACATAGAGAGTAATCTGATCCAATGGATGTCTTACATGATGTACAAAATAGAACTACTGAGTAGACATAGAGAGTAATCTGATCCAATGGATGTCTTACATGATGTACAAAATAGAACTACTGAGTAGACATAGAGAGTAATCTGATCCAATGGATGTCTTACATGATGTACAAAATAGAACTACTGAGTAGACATAGAGAGTAATCTGATCCAATGGATGTCTTACATGATGTACAAAATAGAACTACTGAGTAGACATAGAGAGTAATCTGATCCAATGGATGTCTCACATGATGTACAAAATAGAACTACTGAGTAGACATAGAGAGTAATCTGATCCAATGGATGTCTCACATGATGTACAAAATAGAACTACTGAGTAGACATAGAGAGTAATCTGATCCAATGGATGTCTTACATGATGTACAAAATAGAACTACTGAGTAGACATAGAGAGTAATCTGATCCAATGGATGTCTTACATGATGTACAAAATAGAACTACTGAGTAGACATAGAGAGTAATCTGATCCAATGGATGTCTTACATGATGTACAAAATAGAACTACTGAGTAGACATAGAGAGTAATCTGATCCAATGGATGTCTCACATGATGTACAAAATAGAACTACTGAGTAGACATAGAGAGTAATCTGATCCAATGGATGTCTCACATGATGTACAAAATAGAACTACTGAGTAGACATAGAGAGTAATCTGATCCAATGGATGTCTCACATGATGTACAAAATAGAACTACTGAGTAGACATAGAGAGTAATCTGATCCAATGGATGTCTTACATGATGTACAAAATAGAACTACTGAGTAGACATAGAGAGTAATCTGATCCAATGGATGTCTTACATGATGTACAAAATAGAACTACTGAGTAGACATAGAGAGTAATCTGATCCAATGGATGTCTTACATGATGTACAAAATAGAACTACTGAGTAGACATAGAGAGTAATCTGATCCAATGGATGTCTCACATGATGTACAAAATAGAACTACTGAGACATAGACTGATAATGAGATGTACATCTGAGTCTGATCCAATGGATGTCTTACATGATGTACAAAATAGAACTACTGAGTAGACATAGAGAGTAATCTGATCCAATGGATGTCTTACATGATGTACAAAATAGAACTACTGAGTAGACATAGAGAGTAATCTGATCCAATGGATGTCTTACATGATGTACAAAATAGAACTACTGAGTAGACATAGAGAGTAATCTGATCCAATGGATGTCTTACATGATGTACAAAATAGAACTACTGAGTAGACATAGAGAGTAATCTGATCCAATGGATGTCTTACATGATGTACAAAATAGAACTACTGAGTAGACATAGAGAGTAATCTGATCCAATGGATGTCTTACATGATGTACAAAATAGAACTACTGAGTAGACATAGAGAGTAATCTGATCCAATGGATGTCTCACATGATGTACAAAATAGAACTACTGAGTAGACATAGAGAGTAATCTGATCCAATGGATGTCTCACATGATGTACAAAATAGAACTACTGAGTAGACATAGAGAGTAATCTGATCCAATGGATGTCTTACATGATGTACAAAATAGAACTACTGAGTAGACATAGAGAGTAATCTGATCCAATGGATGTCTCACATGATGTACAAAATAGAACTACTGAGTAGACATAGAGAGTAATCTGATCCAATGGATGTCTTACATGATGTACAAAATAGAACTACTGAGTAGACATAGAGAGTAATCTGATCCAATGGATGTCTCACATGATGTACAAAATAGAACTACTGAGTAGACATAGAGAGTAATCTGATCCAATGGATGTCTCACATGATGTACAAAATAGAACTACTGAGTAGACATAGAGAGTATCTGATCTGTCTTACATGATGTACCAATACTGATAGAGAGTAATCTGGTCCAATGGATGTCTCACATGATGTACAAAATAGAACTACTGAGTAGACATAGAGAGTAATCTGATCCAATGGATGTCTTACATGATGTACAAAATAGAACTACTGAGTAGACATAGAGAGTAATCTGATCCAATGGATGTCTTACATGATGTACAAAATAGAACTACTGAGTAGACATAGAGAGTAATCTGATCCAATGGATGTCTCACATGATGTACAAAATAGAACTACTGAGTAGACATAGAGAGTAATCTGATCCAATGGATGTCTCACATGATGTACAAAATAGAACTACTGAGTAGACATAGAGAGTAATCTGATCCAATGGATGTCTTACATGATGTACAAAATAGAACTACTGAGTAGACATAGAGAGTAATCTGATCCAATGGATGTCTCACATGATGTACAAAATAGAACTACTGAGTAGACATAGAGAGTAATCTGATCCAATGGATGTCTCACATGATGTACAAAATAGAACTACTGAGTAGACATAGAGAGTAATCTGATCCAATGGATGTCTTACATGATGTACAAAATAGAACTACTGAGTAGACATAGAGAGTAATCTGATCCAATGGATGTCTCACATGATGTACAAAATAGAACTACTGAGTAGACATAGAGAGTAATCTGATCCAATGGATGTCTTACATGATGTACAAAATAGAACTACTGAGTAGACATAGAGAGTAATCTGATCCAATGGATGTCTCACATGATGTACAAAATAGAACTACTGAGTAGACATAGAGAGTAATCTGATCCAATGGATGTCTTACATGATGTACAAAATAGAACTACTGAGTAGACATAGAGAGTAATCTGATCCAATGGATGTCTCACATGATGTACAAAATAGAACTACTGAGTAGACATAGAGAGTAATCTGATCCAATGGATGTCTTACATGATGTACAAAATAGAACTACTGAGTAGACATAGAGAGTAATCTGATCCAATGGATGTCTTACATGATGTACAAAATAGAACTACTGAGTAGACATAGAGAGTAATCTGATCCAATGGATGTCTTACATGATGTACAAAATAGAACTACTGAGTAGACATAGAGAGTAATCTGATCCAATGGATGTCTTACATGATGTACAAAATAGAACTACTGAGTAGACATAGAGAGTAATCTGATCCAATGGATGTCTCACATGATGTACAAAATAGAACTACTGAGTAGACATAGAGAGTAATCTGATCCAATGGATGTCTTACATGATGTACAAAATAGAAC
Organism: Tachypleus tridentatus; assembly: GCF_004210375.1. NCBI lineage: Eukaryota > Metazoa > Arthropoda > Merostomata > Xiphosura > Limulidae > Tachypleus > Tachypleus tridentatus. The sequence goes on from NC_134825.1 coordinate 118,745,344, forward strand.
TACTGAGTAGACATAGAGAGTAATCTGATCCAATTGCTGTCTTACATGATGTACAAAATAGAACTACTGAGTAGACATAGAGTAATCTGATAATCTGATCTACAATGGATGTCTGGATGTCTTACATGATGTACAAAATAGAACTACTGAGTAGACATAGAGAGTAATCTGATCCAATGGATGTCTTACATGATGTACAAAATAGAACTACTGAGTAGACATAGAGAGTAATCTGATCCAATGGATGTCTCACATGATGTACAAAATAGAACTACTGAGTAGACATAGAGAGTAATCTGATCCAATGGATGTCTCACATGATGTACAAAATAGAACTACTGAGTAGACATAGAGAGTAATCTGATCCAATGGATGTCTCACATGATGTACAAAATAGAACTACTGAGTAGACATAGAGAGTAATCTGATCCAATGGATGTCTCACATGATGTACAAAATAGAACTACTGAGTAGACATAGAGAGTAATCTGATCCAATGGATGTCTTACATGATGTACAAAATAGAACTACTGAGTAGACATAGAGAGTAATCTGATCCAATGGATGTCTTACATGATGTACAAAATAGAACTACTGAGTAGACATAGAGAGTAATCTGATCCAATGGATGTCTTACATGATGTACAAAATAGAACTACTGAGTAGACATAGAGAGTAATCTGATCCAATGGATGTCTCACATGATGTACAAAATAGAACTACTGAGTAGACATAGAGAGTAATCTGATCCAATGGATGTCTCACATGATGTACAAAATAGAACTACTGAGTAGACATAGAGAGTAATCTGATCCAATGGATGTCTCACATGATGTACAAAATAGAACTACTGAGTAGACATAGAGAGTAATCTGATCCAATGGATGTCTTACATGATGTACAAAATAGAACTACTGAGTAGACATAGAGAGTAATCTGATCCAATGGATGTCTCACATGATGTACAAAATAGAACTACTGAGTAGACATAGAGAGTAATCTGATCCAATGGATGTCTTACATGATGTACAAAATAGAACTACTGAGTAGACATAGAGAGTAATCTGATCCAATGGATGTCTTACATGATGTACAAAATAGAACTACTGAGTAGACATTGAGAGTAATCTAATCCAATGGATGTCTTACATGATGTACAAAATAGAACTACTGAGTAGACATAGAGAGTAATCTGATCAATGGATGTCTCACATGATGTACAAAATAGAACTACTGAGTAGACATAGAGAGTAATCTGTCCATCTGATCCATGATGGATGTCTCACATGATGTACAAAATAGAACTACTGAGTAGACATAGAGAGTAATCTGATCCAATGGATGTCTCACATGATGTACAAAATAGA